>NW_021823104.1:2858933-2928933 GCF_901001165.1 Salmo trutta | reverse complement strand
CAGGGAATCGACCCCCCACCAGGGAATCGACCCCCAACCCCACCAGGGAATCGACCCCACCAGGGAATCGACCCCACCAGGGAATCGACCTCTAACCCCACCAGGGAATCAACCCCTAACCCCGCCAGGGAATCGACCCCTAACCCCACCAGGGAATCGACCCCTAACCCCACCAGGGAATCAACCCCACCAGGGAATCGACCCCTAACCCCACCAGGGAATCGACCCCTAACCCCACCAGGGAATCGACCCCCCACCAGGGAATCGACCCCCCACCAGGGAATCGACCCCCCACCAGGGAATCGACCCCCAACCCCACCAGGGAATCGACCCCACCAGGGAATCGACCCCACCAGGGAATTGACCTCTAACCCCGCCAGGGAATCGACCCCTAACCCCGCCAGGGAATCGACCCCTAACCCCACCAGGGAATCAACCCCACCAGGGAATCGACCCCTAACCCCACCAGGGAATCGACCCCTAACCCCACCAGGGAATCGACCCCACCAGGGAATCGACCCCTAACCCCGCCAGGGAATCGACCCCTAACCCCACCAGGGAATCGACCCCTAACCCCACCAGGGAATCGACCCCCCACCAGGGAATCGACCCCCCACCAGGGAATCGACCCCCCACCAGGGAATCAACCCCACCAGGGAATCGACCCCCCACCAGGGAATCGACCCCCCACCAGGGAATCAACCCCACCAGGGAATCGACCCCCCACCAGGGAATCGACCCCCCACCAGGGAATCGACCCCACCAGGGAATCGACCCCTAACCCCACCAGGGAATCAACCCCACCAGGGAATCAACCCCACCAGGGAATCGACCCCACCAGGGAATCAACCCCACCAGGGAATCAATCTGAATAATATCTACAGTTTCCTAACAGGTGATATGAACAATATCTACAGTTTCAGGTGATATGAATAATATCTACAGTTTCAGGTGATCTGAATAATATCTACAGTTTCCTAACAGGTGATATGAATAATATCTACAGTTTCAGGTGATCTGAATAATATCTACAGTTTCCTACCAGGTGATATGAATAATATCTACAGTTTCAGGTGATCTGAATAATATCTACAGTTTCCTACCAGGTGATATGAATAATATCTACAGTTTCAGGTGATGTGAATAATATCTACAGTTTCCTACCAGGTGATATGAATAATATCTACAGTTTCCTAACAGGTGATCTGAATAATATCTACAGTTTCCTAACAGGTGATATGAATAATATCTACAGTTTCCTAACAGGTGATATGAATAATATCTACAGTTTCAGGTGATCTGAATAATATCTACAGTTTCCTACCAGGTGATATGAATAATATCTACAGTTTCAGGTGATCTGAATAATATCTACAGTTTCCTACCAGGTGATATGAATAATATCTACAGTTTCAGGTGATCTGAATAATATCTACAGTTTCCTACCAGGTGATATGAATAATATCTACAGTTTCAGGTGATCTGAATAATATCTACAGTTTCCTAACAGGTGATCTGAATAATATCTACAGTTTCCTAACAGGTGATGTGAATAATATCTACAGTTTCAGGTGATCTGAATAATATCTACAGTTTCCTAACAGGTGATATGAATAATATCTACAGTTTCCTAACAGGTGATGTGAATAATATCTACAGTTTCCTAACAGGTGATGTGAATAATATCTACAGTTTCCTAGCAGGTGATCTGAATAATATCTACAGTTTCAGGTGATATGAATAATATCTACAGTTTCAGGTGATATGAATAATATCTACAGTTTCCTAACAGGTGATGTGAATAATATCTACAGTTTCCTAACAGGTGATGTGAATAATATCTACAGTTTCAGGTGATCTGAATAATATCTACAGTTTCCTAACAGGTGATGTGAATAATATCTACAGTTTCCTAACAGGTGATGTGAATAATATCTACAGTTTCAGGTGATCTGAATAATATCTACAGTTTCCTAACAGGTGATATGAATAATATCTACAGTTTCCTAACAGGTGATGTGAATAATATCTACAGTTTCCTAACAGGTGATGTGAATAATATCTACAGTTTCCTAGCAGGTGATCTGAATAATATCTACAGTTTCAGGTGATATGAATAATATCTACAGTTTCAGGTGATATGAATAATATCTACAGTTTCCTAACAGGTGATGTGAATAATATCTACAGTTTCCTAACAGGTGATGTGAATAATATCTACAGTTTCAGGTGATCTGAATAATATCTACAGTTTCCTACCAGGTGATCTGAATAATATCTACAGTTTCCTACCAGGTGATCTGAATAATATCTACAGTTTCCTACCAGGTGATATGAATAATATCTACAGTTTCCTACCAGGTGATATGAATAATATCTACAGTTTCAGGTGATGTGAATAATATCTACAGTTTCCTACCAGGTGATATGAATAATATCTACAGTTTCAGGTGATGTGAATAATATCTACAGTTTCCTAACAGGTGATATGAATAATATCTACAGTTTCAGGTGATGTGAATAATATCTACAGTTTCCTAACAGGTGATATGAATAATATCTACAGTTTCAGGTGATCTGAATAATATCTACAGTTTCAGGTGATCTGAATAATATCTACAGTTTCCTACCAGGTGATGTGAATAATATCTACAGTTTCAGGTGATCTGAATAATATCTACAGTTTCCTAACAGGTGATCTGAATAATATCCACAGTTTCAGGTGATATGAATAATATCTACAGTTTCCTAACAGGTGATCTGAATAATATCTACAGTTACAGGTGATCTGAATAATATCTACAGTTTCCTACCAGGTGATGTGAATAATATCTACAGTTTCAGGTGATCTGAATAATATCTACAGTTTCCTACCAGGTGATGTGAATAATATCTACAGTTTCAGGTGATATGAATAATATCTACAGTTTCCTAACAGGTGATCTGAATAATATCTACAGTTTCAGGTGATCTGAATAATATCTACAGTTTCAGGTGATATGAATAATATCTACAGTTTCCTAACAGGTGATATGAATAATATCTACAGTTTCCTAACAGGTGATATGAATAATATCTACAGTTTCCTAACAGGTGATATGAATAATATCTACAGTTTCCTAACAGGTGATCTGAATAATATCTACAGTTTCAGGTGATCTGAATAATATCTACAGTTTCAGGTGATCTGAATAATATCTACAGTTTCCTAACAGGTGATCTGAATAATATCTACAGTTTCCTAACAGGTGATGTGAATAATATCTACAGTTTCCTAACAGGTGATGTGAATAATATCTACAGTTTCCTAACAGGTGATGTGAATAATATCTACAGTTTCAGGTGATCTGAATAATATCTACAGTTTCCTACCAGGTGATCTGAATAATATCTACAGTTTCCTACCAGGTGATCTGAATAATATCTACAGTTTCCTACCAGGTGATCTGAATAATATCTACAGTTTCCTACCAGGTGATCTGAATAATATCTACAGTTTCCTACCAGGTGATCTGAATAATATCTACAGTTTCCTACCAGGTGATCTGAATAATATCTACAGTTTCCTACCAGGTGATCTGAATAATATCTACAGTTTCCTACCAGGTGATCTGAATAATATCTACAGTTTCCTACCAGGTGATCTGAATAATATCTACAGTTTCCTAACAGGTGATGTGAATAATATCTACAGTTTCCTAACAGGTGATATGAATAATATCTACAGTTTCAGGTGATCTGAATAATATCTACAGTTTCAGGTGATCTGAATAATATCTACAGTTTCAGGTGATGTGAATAATATCTACAGTTTCCTAACAGGTGATATGAATAATATCTACAGTTTCAGGTGATCTGAATAATATCTACAGTTTCAGGTGATATGAATAATATCTACAGTTTCAGGTGATCTGAATAATATCTACAGTTTCCTAACAGGTGATCTGAATAATATCCACAGTTTCAGGTGATATGAATAATATCTACAGTTTCCTAACAGGTGATCTGAATAATATCTACAGTTACAGGTGATCTGAATAATATCTACAGTTTCCTACCAGGTGATGTGAATAATATCTACAGTTTCAGGTGATCTGAATAATATCTACAGTTTCAGGTGATATGAATAATATCTACAGTTTCCTAACAGGTGATATGAATAATATCTACAGTTTCCTACAGGTGATATGAATAATATCTACAGTTTCCTAACAGGTGATATGAATAATATCTACAGTTTCCTAACAGGTGATATGAATAATATCTACAGTTTCAGGTGATCTGAATAATATCTACAGTTTCCTAACAGGTGATCTGAATAATATCTACAGTTTCCTAACAGGTGATCTGAATAATATCTACAGTTTCCTAACAGGTGATATGAATAATATCTACAGTTTCCTAACAGGTGATGTGAATAATATCTACAGTTTCAGGTGATCTGAATAATATCTACAGTTTCCTAACAGGTGATATGAATAATATCTACAGTTTCAGGTGATCTGAATAATATCTACAGTTTCCTAACAGGTGATATGAATAATATCTACAGTTTCAGGTGATCTAAATAATATCTACAGTTTCCTAACAGGTGATCTGAATAATATCTACAGGTTCCTAACAGGTGATGTGAATAATATCTACAGTTTCAGGTGATATGAATAATATCTACAGTTTCCTAACAGGTGATGTGAATAATATCTACAGTTTCAGGTGATCTGAATAATATCTACAGTTTCCTAACAGGTGATGTGAATAATATCTACAGTTTCAGGTGATCTGAATAATATCTACAGTTTCCTAACAGGTGATATGAATAATATCTACAGTTTCCTAACAGGTGATATGAATAATATCTACAGTTTCCTAACAGGTGATGTGAATAATATCTACAGTTTCCTAACAGGTGATCTGAATAATATCTACAGTTTCCTAACAGGTGATGTGAATAATATCTACAGTTTCAGGTGATCTGAATAATATCTACAGTTTCCTAACAGGTGATCTGAATAATATCTACAGTTTCCTAACAGGTGATGTGAATAATATCTACAGTTTCCTAACAGGTGATGTGAATAATATCTACAGTTTCCTAACAGGTGATGTGAATAATATCTACAGTTTCCTAACAGGTGATGTGAATAATATCTACAGTTTCCTAACAGGTGATCTGAATAATATCTACAGTTTCAGGTGATCTGAATAATATCTACAGTTTCAGGTGATCTGAATAATATCTACAGTTTCCTAACAGGTGATGTGAATAATATCTACAGTTTCCTAACAGGTGATCTGAATAATATCTACAGTTTCCTAACAGGTGATGTGAATAATATCTACAGTTTCCTAACAGGTGATCTGAATAATATCTACAGTTTCCTAACAGGTGATGTGAATAATATCTACAGTTTCAGGTGATCTGAATAATATCTACAGTTTCCTAACAGGTGATGTGAATAATATCTACAGTTTCAGGTGATCTGAATAATATCTACAGTTTCCTAACAGGTGATATGAATAATATCTACAGTTTCCTAACAGGTGATATGAATAATATCTACAGTTTCCTAACAGGTGATATGAATAATATCTACAGTTTCCTAACAGGTGATCTGAATAATATCTACAGTTTCCTAACAGGTGATATGAATAATATCTACAGTTTCAGGTGATCTGAATAATATCTACAGTTTCCTAACAGGTGATCTGAATAATATCTACAGTTTCCTAACAGGTGATGTGAATAATATCTACAGTTTCCTAACAGGTGATGTGAATAATATCTACAGTTTCCTAACAGGTGATATGAATAATATCTACAGTTTCAGGTGATCTGAATAATATCTACAGTTTCAGGTGATCTGAATAATATCTACAGTTTCCTAACAGGTGATGTGAATAATATCTACAGTTTCCTAACAGGTGATCTGAATAATATCTACAGTTTCCTAACAGGTGATGTGAATAATATCTACAGTTTCCTAACAGGTGATCTGAATAATATCTACAGTTTCCTAACAGGTGATGTGAATAATATCTACAGTTTCCTAACAGGTGATATGAATAATATCTACAGTTTCAGGTGATCTGAATAATATCTACAGTTTCCTAACAGGTGATCTGAATAATATCTACAGTTTCCTAACAGGTGATCTGAATAATATCTACAGTTTCCTAACAGGTGATATGAATAATATCTACAGTTTCCTAACAGGTGATGTGAATAATATCTACAGTTTCAGGTGATCTGAATAATATCTACAGTTTCCTAAAAGGTGATATGAATAATATCTACAGTTTCAGGTGATCTGAATAATATCTACAGTTTCCTAACAGGTGATATGAATAATATCTACAGTTTCAGGTGATCTAAATAATATCTACAGTTTCCTAACAGGTGATCTGAATAATATCTACAGTTTCCTAACAGGTGATGTGAATAATATCTACAGTTTCAGGTGATATGAATAATATCTACAGTTTCCTAACAGGTGATGTGAATAATATCTACAGTTTCAGGTGATCTGAATAATATCTACAGTTTCCTAACAGGTGATGTGAATAATATCTACAGTTTCAGGTGATCTGAATAATATCTACAGTTTCCTAACAGGTGATATGAATAATATCTACAGTTTCCTAACAGGTGATATGAATAATATCTACAGTTTCCTAACAGGTGATGTGAATAATATCTACAGTTTCCTAACAGGTGATGTGAATAATATCTACAGTTTCCTAACAGGTGATGTGAATAATATCTACAGTTTCCTAACAGGTGATGTGAATAATATCTACAGTTTCAGGTGATCTGAATAATATCTACAGTTTCCTAACAGGTGATCTGAATAATATCTACAGTTTCCTAACAGGTGATGTGAATAATATCTACAGTTTCCTAACAGGTGATGTGAATAATATCTACAGTTTCCTAACAGGTGATCTGAATAATATCTACAGTTTCAGGTGATCTGAATAATATCTACAGTTTCAGGTGATCTGAATAATATCTACAGTTTCCTAACAGGTGATGTGAATAATATCTACAGTTTCCTAACAGGTGATGTGAATAATATCTACAGTTTCCTAACAGGTGATCTGAATAATATCTACAGTTTCAGGTGATCTGAATAATATCTACAGTTTCCTAACAGGTGATGTGAATAATATCTACAGTTTCAGGTGATCTGAATAATATCTACAGTTTCCTAACAGGTGATATGAATAATATCTACAGTTTCCTAACAGGTGATATGAATAATATCTACAGTTTCCTAACAGGTGATATGAATAATATCTACAGTTTCCTAACAGGTGATATGAATAATATCTACAGTTTCCTAACAGGTGATATGAATAATATCTACAGTTTCCTAACAGGTGATATGAATAATATCTACAGTTTCCTAACAGGTGATATGAATAATATCTACAGTTTCAGGTGATCTGAATAATATCTACAGTTTCCTAACAGGTGATGTGAATAATATCTACAGTTTCCTAACAGGTGATCTGAATAATATCTACAGTTTCCTAACAGGTGATGTGAATAATATCTACAGTTTCCTAACAGGTGATCTGAATAATATCTACAGTTTCCTAACAGGTGATGTGAATAATATCTACAGTTTCCTAACAGGTGATGTGAATAATATCTACAGTTTCCTAACAGGTGATCTGAATAATATCTACAGTTTCAGGTGATCTGAATAATATCTACAGTTTCAGGTGATCTGAATAATATCTACAGTTTCAGGTGATCTGAATAATATCTACAGTTTCAGGTGATCTGAATAATATCTACAGTTTCCTACCAGGTGATCTGAATAATATCTACAGTTTCCTAACAGGTGATATGAATAATATCTACAGTTTCCTAACAGGTGATATGAATAATATCTACAGTTTCAGGTGATATGAATACGGCAGCCTTTCACAGGTGAGTCGTTGGTCACGCCCCTAACCTGAGCAACTTCTCCTGCTCGCGCTCCAGGCACCCCAGTCTGTCGCCACGGTGACGGGCTCGCTCGTCCCCCCGCTCCTCGTCTGTTTGGAACGACAGAATAGAACACAGTGACCCATAATGCACTGCTTCGATAACAGTAGATTTGGTGATATCTGGTCTATTAAAATATACTGAACTAAAATATCACATGCAACATTTATTTTCAAATATTTTTACCGATTTATAGTTCATACAGAAATCAGTCAATTTAAATAAATAAAATGAGGCCCTCATCTATGGATTTCACATGACTGGGAATACAGATATGCATCTGTTGGTCATAGATACAGTGAGGGAAAAAAGTATGGTGGAGAGTTTGGAATCTGATTGATTGATTGCTTCTGTGGACAGGTGTCTGTTTTACAGGTAACAAGTTGCGGTTAGGAGCACTCCCTTTAAGAGTGTGCTCCTAATCTCAGCTCGTTCCCTGTATAAAAGACACCTGGGAGCCAGAAATCTTTCTGATTGAGGGGGGGTCAAATACTCATTTCCCTCATTAAAATGCAAATCAATTTATAACATTTGACACGTGTTTTTCTGGATTTGTTTGTTGTTATTCTGTCTCTCACTGTTCAAATAAACCTACCATTAAAATTATAGACTGATCATTTCTTTGTCAGTGGGCAAACGTACAAAATCAGCAGGGGATCAAATACCTTTTTCACTCACTGTAGCTTAAATAAAAAGTTAGGGGTGTGGTTCAGAAAACCAGTCAGTATCTGGTGTGACCACCATTTGCCTCATGCAGCACAACACATCTCCTTCACATAGAGTTGATCAGGCTGCTGATTGTGGCCTGTGGAATGTTGTCCCACTCCTCTTCAATGGCTGAGCGAAAATTCTGGATTTTGACGGGAACTGGAATATGCTGTCGTACACGTTGATCCAGAGCATCCCAAACATGCTCAGTGGGTGACATGTCTGGTGAGTATGCAGGCCATGGAAGAACTGGGACATTTTCAGCTTCCAGGAATTGTGTACAGATCCTTGCGACATGACGCTGTGCATTATCATGCTGAAACATGAGGTGATGGAGGAGGATGAATGGCACCACAATGGGCCTCAGGATCTCATCACGGTATCTCTGTGCATTCAAATTGCCATCGATAAAATGCAATTGTGTTCGTTGTCCGTATCTCATGCCTGCCCCATACCATAACCCCACCTCCACCATGGGGTCCACACCATAACCCCACCATGGGGCACTCTGTTCACAACGTTGACATCATCAAACCGCTCGCCCACACGACGCCGTACACGTACGTGGTCTGTGGTTGTGAGGCCGGTTGGACGTACTGCCAAATTCCTGCAGTCAGCATGCCAATTGCACGCTGCCTCAACACATCTGCCTACCAAGTTGTGCAGCGGTCTAAGGCACTGCACTGCAGTGCTTTTGAAGCGTCACTACAGCCCCGGGTTCGATCCCAGGCTGTGTTGCGGCCGGCCGTGACCCGGGAGACCAATGAGGCGGTGCATAATTGGCCCAGAGTCGTCCACGTTAGGGGAGGGTTTGGCCGGCCGGGATTTCTTTGTCCCATCGCGCTCTACCGACTCCTGTGGCGGTCCGGGCGCCTGCAAGCTGACTTCGTTCACCTGTTGGATGGTGTTTCCTCATTGGTTGTTTTCCGGGTTAAGCGAGCAGTGTGTCAAGAAGCAGTGTAGCTTGGCAGGGTCGTGTTTCAGAGGACGCACAGCTCTCGACCTTCGCCTCTCCCGAGTCCGTACGGGAGTTGCAGCGATGGGACAAGACTGTAACTACCAATTGGATATCACGAAATTGTGGAGAAAAAGGGATAAAAGTAACAAAAAATGAATAAATGCAGTACCTTCTTGAGATATATATATATCTAGATCTATCTAGAAGGTGATTAAACAGCATGATCGTTACACAGGTGCACCTTGTGCTGAGGACAATAAATGGCCACTTTAAAATGTGCAGTTATCACAACACAATGCCACAGATTTTCTCAAGGTTGTATTTTTAAAAATATTTTATATATATATATATAAAAGAAACATTAAAAATATTTTAAAAAATACAACCTTGAGAAAATCTGTGGCATTGTGTTGTGCCCCCACTATATAGCCCCCCCATGAGAGGCATAATAAGTCATGTCAAACTGTGTAGAATTGTAGGAAGTGTCTTAAAATGTCAAAACATGAAAACTGTTTGTCCCCCCCATATAGCCCCCCCTATACCCCCACCCCCCATATCTAAACCCCAGTTATCCCCTTTGGTATAAAAGATGGAAATAAACAGCCAGTCTCACCTTTAACCCCTGCGTGCAGCACTAGAGGTCTCTGCGAGTCTGTATTGCTACTGTCCCTCTGTCTGGCCACGGCCACAGCTATCCCTACAGGAGGGTGACGGACCTCTCCCCCACCCTCGCCTGACCCCGCCCCCTCGCCGTCGGGACGTTCCACCTCTCTCTTCATCAGCCTCCCCCCCGCTCCTCCTCCTCCTCCCCCTCCCCCTCCTCCTCCTTCCAGTCTCATGAACGCCAGGCCTCCGAACGAGGCTTGGTTGTCCGTGTTCTGCCTAGAGGACAGACGGCGTTCAGGTGGGAAAGTCCCGCTGTATTTGATTAGACTCTGCATGGCTGACACTTCTCCTCCTTCTGTTCCCTCATCAGTCCCTCCTCCCCCGCTGCCTCTCCTCCTTCCCACCACTGGAGGGTACAGGGCTGAGGTGTCCAAGTAACGCCTCCTCTCCTCCTCTCCTCCTCTCTGGGGTTGGGGCGAAGGGTGGGGGGAATTTGTGTGTCTGTTTTGGGGTGCGTGGGGGTTGGATGGGGGTCTGTTGAGTTCCGGTTGGTTGTGGTGTGAGGGTTGAGTGTGTGTGCGTGTCTGCTGTGCGGAGTGTGTGTGTGTGTGTTGAGAGTGTCCGTGCTGGGAGGCCAGCGCTGCCATATGACTGGTGGCGTAGTTAGCCAATGGGCTGATGGGGTTCCATTTAGGCCCTTCCCCCACTCGCTCCAGGCCCAATCGGACGGCATGTTTTGGCGTGTCCCTGAGGTCCGGGCTGAACCCTGATTGGCTGACGTAACCGTCTCGTTTCAGAGCCGAACCGTTGGAGCAGATCACAGAGCCCTCCTCCCGCTCTCTCTGATTGGGCAAATCACCAGGAAGAGAAGGGCGACGGTCCAATAGAGTCTTTTCAGGAAACCTGGAGATCTCCCTCTCTCTTTCTCTCTCCCTCTCTCTTTCTCTTTCTCTCTCCCTCTCTCTCTCTCTCAGTTTGTCGTGTTTGTCCCTGGCCTGCGAGGCGATCTGGATCGGGCCGACCCGCTCATCATAGACCTCCACGGAAGGCACGTAAGTGGGCGCGCTCACACGCTGTTCCCTGATAGGCTCCCGGTGTGCAGTGTAGGTGGGGCCAGGGAGGAGTCCACCGCTGTAGGTAGATTCAGTCTTTCTCAGCCTGTCTGTGTGTGTGTGGGGGTTAGGGTTAGGGTTAGGGTTGGGGTTAGGGTTAGGGTTAGGGTTGGGGGAGCGAATGGGTGCGTCCTCAGTCTCTGGGTAACGTCCAGAAGAGGAGGAGCCCTGGAGGGGACGAGGAGCAGACGGGCGGTGGAGGAAAGCCTCTCTTTCTCTCTCTCGTTCTCTGTGGCGTTCTCTCTCTCCACTCCTCCCATCCTGCTGTGTCAGATCTACCACACTGTACGAACGAGGTTCCTCTCTCGACCGCTCCCTCTCTCCTCTGTCTCTCTCCTCGCGGTAGAGTCTGTCTCGGTCTCTGACGCCCTCCTGGGGTTCCTCTCTCTCCCTCTCCTCGCGGTAGAGTCTGTCTCGGTCTCTGACCCCCTCCTGGGGCTCCTCTCTCTCCCTCTCCTCGCGGTAGAGTCTGTCTCGGTCTCTGACCCCCTCCTGGGGCTCCTCTCTCTCCCTCTCCTCGCGGTAGAGTCTGTCTCGGTCTCTGACCCCCTCCTGGGGCTCCTCTCTCTCCAACTCCTCGCGGTAGAGTCTGTCCCGGTCCCTGACCCCCTCCTGGGGCTCCTCTCTCTCCCTCTCCTCGCGGTAGAGTCTGTCTCGGTCTCTGACCCCCTCCTGGGGCTCCTCTCTCTCCCTCTCCTCGCGGTAGAGTCTGTCCCGGTCCCTGACCCCCTTCCGGGAGGTACTCAGGAGGGGGGTGGGGCTGGGGGGGACGGAGGAGGGTTGAAGAGGCGGCTGGGGTAACGACACCGGCAGGAAGAACCTCTCTGGAACACAAACATCACAAAAACACCAAACCCATCAGGACACATCACCACATCCATCAATTTGCTGAGTAGAGTGTTTAAGGTAAATTTCACTGGTCATCCCCCCCAAAGCCAACACCTCCTTTGGCCTCCTTTTCTTCCAGCTCTCTGCTGCCAATGACTGGAACGAATTGCAAAAATATCTGGAGACTCATATCTCTAACTTTAAGCATCAGCTGTCAGAGCAGCTTACCGATCACTGTACCTGTTAGAGGTCAACCGATTAATCGGAATGGCCAATTAATTAGGGCCGATTTCACGTTTTCATAACAATCGGTAATCGGTATTTTTGGCGAAAAAAGCACTGTCGTTGCACCAATGTACCTAACCATAAACATCAATGCCTTTCTTTAAAATCAATACACAAGTATATATTTTTAAACCTGCATATTTAGTTAATATTACCTGCTAACATGAAATTGTGTCACTGCTCTTGCGTTCATTGCCTGGCTCGTTGCGAACTAATTTGACAGAATTTTACATAATTATGACATACCATTGAAGATTGTGCAATGTAACAGGAATATTTAGATTTAGGGATGCCACCCGTTAGATAAAATACGGAACGGTTCCGTATTTCACTGAAAGAAAAAACGTTTTGTTTTCGAGATGATAGTTTCCGGATTCGACCATTTTAAATGGCCAAAGGCTCGTATTTCTGTGTGTTTATTATATTATAAATAAGTCTATGATTTGATAGAGCAGTCTGACTGAGCGATGGTAGGCACCAGCAGGCTCGTAAGCGTTCATTCAAACAGCACTGTCGTGCGTTTTGCCAGCAGCTCTTCGCTATGCTTCAAGCATTGTGCTGTTTATGACTTCAAGCCTGTCAACCCCCGAGATGAGGCTGGTGTAACCGATGTGAAATGGCTAGCTAGTTAGCCGGATGCGCGCTAATAGCGTTTCAAACGTCACTCGCTCTGAGACTTGGAGTAGTTGTTCCCCTTGCTCTACATGGGTAACGCTGCTTCGAGGGTGGCTGTTGTCGATGTGTTCCTGGTTCGAGCCCAGGTAGGAGCGAGGAGAGGGACGGGAGCTATACTGTTACACTGGCAATACTAAAGTGCCTATAAGAACATCCAATAGTCAAACGTATATGAAATACAAATGGTATAGAGAGAAATAGTCCTGTAATAACTACAACCTAAAACTTCTTACCTGGGAATATTGAAGACTCATGTTAAAAGGAACCACCAGCTTTCATATGTTCTCATGTTCTGAGCAAGGAACTTAAACGTTAGCTTTCTTACATGGCACATATTGCACTTTTACTTTCTTCTCCAACACTTTGTTTTTGCATTATTTAAACCAAATTCAGCATGTTTCATTATTTATTTGAGGCCAAATAGATTTTATTGATGTATTATATTAAGTTAAAATAAGTGTTCATTCAGTATTGTTGTAATTGTCATTATTACAAATAAATGTAAAAAAAACATATGTGTAAGTAAAAATCGGCCGATTAATCGGCACTGGATTTATTTGGCCCTCCAATAATCGGTATCGGCGTTGAAAAATCATAATCGGTCGACCTCTAGTACCTGTACATAGCCCATCTGTAAATAGCCCATCCAACTACCTCATCCCCATATTGTTATTTATCCTCTTGCTCTTTTGCACCCCAGTATCTCTACTTGCACATCATCATCTGCACATCTATCCCTCCAGTGTTCATTTTCTAAATTGTAATTATTTTGCCACCATGGCCTATTTATTGCCTTACCTCCCTACTCTTCTACATTTGCACACACTGTACATAGATTTTTATATTGTATTATTGACTGTATGTTTTGTTTATTCCATGTGTAACTCTGTTGTTGTATGTGTCGCACTGCTTTGCTTTATTCTTGGTCAGGTCACAGTTGTAAATGAGAACTTGTTCTCAACTGGCCTACCTGGTTAAATAAAAAGGTGAATTAAAAAATATTGTATTTATTTTTTTATCCTTCAGAACAACACAGCAGATACAATAACACCAGGCTTTCCAAAGAAATCTGGCCCGAGACCCCACTTTGATACACATTTTTTGTGCCCCCACCATGTGGAAAAAGTGATTTAAATCAACGACCAATAATGCCTTTTTATTGGGGCTAAGATAGTCTATTACAAATCAATACTTTGATATGAAGGCACTATGGTTTGAAGAGACTGAAATGAGGCCGTATTTCAATCTGAAGGCAGTACGGTTTGAAGAGACCCGTATTTCAATCTGAAGGCAGTACAGTTTGAAGAGACCCGTATTTCAATCTGAAGCAGTACCGTTTGAAGAGACCCGTATTTCAATCTGAAGGCAGTACCGTTTGAAGAGACCCGTATTTCAATCTGAAGGCAGTACCGTTTGAAGAGACCCGTATTTCAATCTGAAGGCAGTACCGTTTGAAGAGACCCGTATTTCAATCTGAAGGCAGTACCGTTTGAAGAGACCCGTATTTCAATCTGAAAGCAGTACCGTTTGAAGAGACCCGTATTTCAATCTGAAGGCAGTACGGTTTGAAGAGACCCGTATTTCAATCTGAAGGCAGTACGGTTTGAAGAGACCCGTATTTCAATCTGAAGGCAGTACGGTTTGAAGAGACCCGTATTTCAATCTGAAGGCAATATGGTTTAATGAGACCGTATTTCAATCTGAAGGCAGTACGGTTTGAAGAGCCTGAATATTTTGGAGGCTAGTCGTAGTGTGGTTTAGAAGAGACTGAATATTTTGGAGGCTAGTCGTAGTGTGGTTTGAAGAGACTGAATATTTTGGAGGCTAGTCGTAGTGTGGTTTAGAAGAGACTGAATATTTTGGAGGCTAGTCGTAGTGTGGTTTAGAAGAGACTGAATATTTTGGAGGCTAGTCGTAGTGTGGTTTAGAAGAGACTGTATATTTTGGGGGCTAGTCGTAGTGTGGTTTAGAAGAGACTGAATATTTTGGAGGCTAGTCGTAGTGTGGTTTAGAAGAGACTGAATATTTTGGAGGCTAGTCGTAGTGTGGTTTGAAATGACTGAATATTTTGGAGGCTAGTCGTAGTGTGGTTTAGAAGAGACTGAATATTTTGGAGGCTAGTCGTAGTGTGGTTTGAAGAGACTGAATATTTTGGGGGCTAGTCGTAGTGTGGTTTGAAGAGACTGAATATTTTGGAGGCTAGTCGTAGTGTGGTTTAGAAGAGACTGAATATTTTGGAGGCTAGTCGTAGTGTGGTTTAGAAGAGACTGAATATTTTGGAGGCTAGTCGTAGTGTGGTTTAGAAGAGTCTGAATATTTTGGAGGCTAGTCGTAGTGTGGTTTAGAAGAGACTGAATATTTTGGAGGCTAGTCGTAGTGTGGTTTAGAAGTGGTAGTGTGTACTGACCTTGGTGTGGTGTGTTGTAGAGGTGGTGATGCTGAGCCAAGCCCAGCGAGGGGGGAGGAGGGTCCAGGTTACCCAGGGGGAGGTGGTAGGGGGTGGGGTACAGACCGCCTGGGAGAGAGGCGTAACCTGGAGGAGCAACAAACAACACATCAGCTGGGTAGGTGCTGGGACAGAGCAAATACCTGCACTCCTTAGGGAGGCGGGAACCCCAGGAATGGATAGCCCTACTACTGACCTCTGACCTGTAGACCTCTAGCCCCAGACCGGATCCTGGCCTCTAGCCCCAGACCGGATCCTGGCCTCTAGCCCCAGACCGGATCCTGGCCTCTAGCCCCAGACCGGATCCTGGCCTCTAGCCCCAGACCGGATCCTGGCCTCTAGCCCCAGACCGGATCCTGGCCTCTAGCCCCAGACCGGATCCTGGCCTCTAGCCCCAGACCGGATCCTGACCTCTAGCCCCAGACCGGATCCTGACCTCTAGCCCCAGACCGGATCCTGACCTCTAGCCCCAGACCGGATCCTGACCTCTAGCCCCAGACCGGATCCTGACCTCTAGCCCCAGACCGGATCCTGACCTCTAGCCCCAGACCGGATCCTGACCTCTAGCCCCAGACCGGATCCTGACCTCTAGCCCCAGACCGGATCCTGACCTCTAGCCCCAGACCGGATCCTGACCTCTAGCCCCAGACCGGATCCTGACCTCTAGCCCCAGACCGGATCCTGACCTCTAGCCCCAGACCGGATCCTAATATAGAACGTCTCAAGCGTCACGCTACGCTAGTGACCCCAAGCCACGGCATTCCAACAGCACTTCCCATGTAGCTTCAAACACAGACGTCCCATTCCTGCAACGACCTCTGGAATTAAACCAACCTCTCCCACAGGAGATGGAGGAGAGAGAGAGAGGGGAGGAAGAGAGAAAGAATGGTGTGCCTGTCTTCCCTCCAGGCAGGAAAGAGGACAGGAGGAGGGATAGAAGTGGGGCAGGAGAGAGGAGGAGGAGAGAGAGAGAGAGAGAGAGAGAGAGAGAGAGAGGACAGGAGGAGGAGAGAGAGAGAGAGAGAGAGAGAGAGGACAGGAGGAGGGATAGAAGTGGAGCAGGAGAGAGAGAGGGGACAGGAGGAGAGAGAGAGAGGGGACAGGAGGAGGGATAGAAGTGGGGCAGAAGAGAGAGAGATGAAGGACGAGGAGAGAGAGAGAGGACAGGAGGAGTGTCATGAGAATTTTCAATCCCAATGATAACTAACAACCAATAAGCTTTGACTAATCCCCGAGGTTTCTAAGACTCGGGGTTAAATAATAATTAGGCAAAGACTCAGCTTATGCAAAAGGTTCATACAGTTTATTCACGAGAACGTTCTGAAGTCCACAATATAAAAGGCATCCATTTTATAGTTCACTCCCCAATTACACACGGACAGAGAGGCGAGTTGTATCCACTGTTTATCACTACCAAGCCGACAGTACACACGGACAGAGAGGCGAGTTGTATCCACTGTTTATCACTACCAAGCCGACAGTACACACGGACAGAGAGGCGAGTTGTATCCACTGTTTATCACTACCAAGCCGACAGTACACACGGACAGAGAGGCGAGTTGTATCCACTGTTTATCACTACCAAGCCGACAGTACACACGGACAGAGAGGCGAGTTGTATCCACTGTTTATCACTACCAAGCCGACAGTTCCTTTCCCCAGAGATTAGAGGAACCTTGAAAAGGACTCCCTGTCCTATCATACGTTTCTCAGAGTTCTAGCCAGGTCGGGTCAAAAGGACTCCCTGTCCTATCATACGTTTCTCAGAGTTCTAGCCAGGTCGGGTCAAAAGGACTCCCTGTCCTATCATACGTTTCTCAGAGTTCTAGCCAGGTCGGGTCAAAAGGACTCCCTGTCCTATCATACGTTTCTCAGAGTTCTAGCCAGGTCGGGTCAAAAGGACTCCCTGTCCTATCATACGTTTCTCAGAGTTCTAGCCAGGTCGGGTCAAAAGGACTCCCTGTCCTATCATACGTTTCTCAGAGTTCTAGCCAGGTCGGGTCAAAAGGACTCCCTGTCCTATCATACGTTTCTCAGAGTTCTAGCCAGGTCGGGTCAAAAGGACTCCCTGTCCTATCATACGTTTCTCAGAGTTCTAGCCAGGTCGGGTCAAAAGGACTCCCTGTCCTATCATACGTTTCTCAGAGTTCTAGCCAGGTCGGGTCAAACACAGTTGAATTGTTCTCAGTCATTTCTTAGACACACACACATTTCTCTCCCTAACCTTATTGGACTAAGGTTTAGTACTTTAATCATTCATACTACATAAACTAATAAATCACTAATTAGTTACGTTTCAGGGTGGGATTCTTTAATCATTACCTTTAAATCATATAATTCCCTTATCAAGGAGGGATAGAAGTGGAGCAGGAGAGAGAGAGCTGAGGGACGAGGAGAGAGAGAGAGGACAGGAGGAGAGCGAGAGAGAGGACAGGAGGAGAGCGAGAGAGAGGACAGGAGGAGGGATAGAAGTGGAGCAGGAGAGAGAGAGCTGAGGGACGAGGAGAGAGAGAGAGAGGACAGGAGGAGAGCGAGAGAGAGGACAGGAGGAGGGATAGAAGTGGAGCAGGAGAGAGAGAGCTGAGGGACGAGGAGAGCGAGGACAGGAGGAGGAGAGCGAGGACAGGAGGAGGGATAGAAGTGGAGCAGGAGAGAGAGAGAGATGAAGGACGAGGAGAGAGAGAGAGGACAGGAGGAGAGCGAGAGAGAGGACAGGAGGAGGAGAGCGAGAGCTGAGGGACGAGGAGAGAGAGAGGACAGCGAGAGAGAGGACAGGAGGAGGAGAGCGAGAGAGAGGACAGTAGCGAAGCGAGCAGATCGAACATGAAGGACAGTCTGAAACAGTCTGTTACCTTCGTGGGCGGCAGCGTGTGAAGCCCAGAGCTGAGCCATCTGATTGGGTGATCTGTAGGCTGGGTCAGAGGTCAGGGGGGAGGGGCCGGAATAGCCCGGCAGGAAGGGACTGGAGGCTGCTGGGAAGGCATCACCTGGAGAAATGAGATACGGAGACTTTGAAGCTTTATTGAGACGAGACACACAGACACACATAGTAGTCAATACAGACTGACATCATCATCATCATCATCATCATCATCATCATACCCATCCAGAATAGGTCCCATAGGCCGATGGACAAGATCAAAACACTAAAAGGACAGGGAACAAAAACTGAGGGTAAAAGCCCCGCGGCTCCCCGAGGGTAAAAGCCCCGCGACTCTCCGAGGGTAAAAGCCCCGCGACTCTCCGAGGGTAAAAGCCCCGCGACTCTCCGAGGGTAAAAGCCCCGCGACTCTCCGAGGGTAAAAGCCCCGCGACTCTCCGAGGGTAAAAGCCCCGCGACTCTCCGAGGGTAAAAGCCCCGCGACTCTCCGAGGGTAAAAGCCCCGCGACTCTCCGAGGGTAAAAGCCCCGCGACTCTCCGAGGGTAAAAGCCCCGCCACTCTCCGAGGGTAAAAGCCCCGCCACTCTCCGAGGGTAAAAGCCCCGCGACTCTCCGAGGGTGTCTCAGGGGCAGTGGGTTATGAACAAAACAAACACAGTTCCATTTCACACCATACAGGTCACCAACTATTTGACCTTTTGAACCCCCTGAAGACGACTGCAGCCAGCCTCGGGGTTAGTGTGTGTGTGATGTGATGTGAAGACGTGTTCCCAGAGTCTCCCTGCAGCTAAATCAGTGTATTAAACCTGTCACACACACACACACACACACACTCTACATCATCCTCAAGGTAACACACACACACACTGCTACATCATCCTCAAGGTAACACACACACACACACAGCTACATCATCCTCAAGGTAACACACACACACCTCTGTGCTTTGTAAATCTGTACACACCTAGCAATGTAAACTTGTCACACACACACACACAGACACACAGTAACCAACACACACACACAGTAACCAACACACACACACAGTAACCAACACACACACACACACACACTAACCAACACACACACACACTAACCAACACACACACTAACCAACACACACACACACACACACACACACACAGTAACCAACACACACACACACACACACACACAGTAACCAACACACACACACACCTCTGTGCTTTGTAAATCTGTACACACCCAGCAATGTAAATGACACACAGCCAGTTCTCTAAATAACACACCACTCCCAGAACCAGAACATCCACCTGGGTCTATTAACGCTTCTAAAGACAAATTCAGACCTGCTCAAATCACACGCACACACACACCCCGCCCCCAGAACCAGCACATCCACCTGGGTCTATTAACGCTTCTAAAGACAAATTCAGACCTGCTCAAATCACACGCACACACACACACACACACACACACACACACACACACACACCACACACAGAGAGAGAGAGAGAGAGAGAGAGAGAGAGCCGGAGTAGGTGTGTAAACCAGTAGAGGCTCCTCAGAGGATAACTTTTTTTTTCTTTTTCTGAAATTCACTGAGTATCAAAAAAAAGTTTCACTATTTTGTAAGTTCAGAAAAAAACGAGTAAATATATTCACGTCACCAAATAACTGATTAAAACACACCGTTTTACAGTGAAGGTCTACAGTAGCCTCAGCAGCACTCTGTAGGGTAGCACCATGGTGTAGCCGGAGGACAGCTAGCTTCCATCCTCCTCTGGGTACATTGACTTCAATACAAAACCTAGGAGGCTCATGGTTCTCACCCTCCTTCCATAGACTTACACAGTAATAATGACAACTTCCGGAGGACGTTCCTCCAACCTATCAGAGCTCTTGCAGCATTAACTGACGTGTTGTCAACCCAATCAAAGGATCAGAGAATACATCTAGTACTGAATGCAATAAGCTACCGCTAGCTAGCACTGCATAAAATAGGGTGAGGAGTGTGTGTTTAGTATTTACACACAGAGAGAGAGAGAGAGAGAGAGACAGAGAGACAGACAATAGTTGAATAGTTTTGAACAAATTCATTTATTCAAATTGAGAATCTGCAGAGAGCTATATTCCGTTCTATTATTTTACTAACTCGTTAGTTCTAGGAGCTATGATGTTAGCTAATAGGGTGACATTGATAACAATGTTGGCTGCGTGCAGCGGTTAGAGGTTATGGTATGAAGATTTGAAACTCTCGCTTGCAACTGTTTAGACTAATGATCACCACCCCCTAGAACAGCTAGATGGAGGAGAGAGTCTGGACTAATGATAACACCCCTAGAACAGCTAGATGGAGGAGAGAGTCTGGACTGATAACACCCCTAGAACAGCTAGATGGAGGAGAGAGTCTGGACTAATGATAACACCCCCTAGAACAGCTAGATGGAGGAGAGAGTCTGGACTAATGATCACACCCCCCTAGAACAGCTAGATGGAGGAGAGAGTCTGGACTAATGATAACACCCCCCTAGAACAGCTAGATGGAGGAGAGAGTCTGGACTAATGATAACACCCCCTAGAACAGCTAGATGGAGGAGAGAGTCTGGACTAATGATAACACCCCCCTAGAACAGCTAGATGGAGGAGAGAGTCTGGACTAATGATAACACCCCTAGAACAGCTAGATGGAGGAGAGAGTCTGGACTAATGATAACACCCCTAGAACAGCTAGATGGAGGAGAGAGTCTGGACTAATGATAACACCCCTAGAACAGCTAGATGGAGGGAGAGAGTATGGACTAATGATAACACCCCTAGAACAGCTAGATGGAGGAGAGAGTCTGGACTAATGATAACACCCCTAGAACAACTAGATGGAGGAGAGAGTCTGGACTAATGATAACACCCCTAGAACAGCTAGATGGAGGAGAGAGTCTGGACTAATGATAACACCCCTAGAACAGCTAGATGGAGGAGAGAGTCTGGACTAATGATAACACCCCTAGAACAGCTAGATGGAGGAGAGAGTCTGGACTAATGATAACACACCCCTAGAACAGCTAGATGGAGGAGAGAGTCTGGACTAATGATAACACACCCCTAGAACAGCTAGATGGAGGAGAGAGTCTGGACTAATGATAACACACCCCTAGAACAGCTAGATGGAGGAGAGAGTCTGGACTAATGATAACACCCCTAGAACAGCTAGATGGAGGAGAGAGTCTGGACTAATGATAACACCCCTAGAACAGAACCTGTGTGCACCGACGTTATAAAACGTTTCATTCGTACGCTAGGTTATAGCAACCTGATGATGGGTATAGGAGGCAATTAGAGTATCATGTAAACCCATCACTGCTACATTGAACTGGGTGAATATGAAGGACAGTCATCCAATATGCCGTAATAGAAATAAGACCGTGCTCATTTAAAAAACAATAAAAAATAAACGTCCTCCCTAATCTTAAACGGCACCAACCGCCACTGGTGTAAACGGTAACATATGGCAGCGGTCTCTCCTTCAGCGGAGGAGGTCTTTACTGGCGGTTAGTCTTGGGCCGTATACCGGGTCGTATACCAGGGTATTTGGAAATAGCCACAGGATGGAAAAGGATTTGGAAATAGCCACAACTTCAAAAAACTATTTTCTTTGAATAATGTAAAATAAAGTAACAGGTTGAAATGATGAACACAATCTGCTTTATCTCCTAAGGTACCTCCTACCGCTATCTCCTACCGCATCTCTAAGGTACCTCCTACCGCTATCTCCTACCGCATCTCTAAGGTACCTCCTAACGCTATCTCCTACCACATCTCTTAAGGCAGCACCTCCCGGCGCTACCGCTACCGCTACCTCCCGGCCTCCCGGCGCTACCGCTACCGCTACCTCCCGGCCTCCCGCTACCGCTACCTCCCGGCGCTACCGCTACCTCCCGGCCTCCCGGCGCTACCGCTACCGCTACCTCCCGGCCTCCCGCTACCGCTACCTCCCAGCGCTACCGCTACCTCCCGGCGCTACCGCTACCGCATCTCTTAAGGCAGCACCTCCCGGCGCTACCGCTACCGCTACCTCCCGGCGCTACCGCTACCTCCCAGCGCTACCGCTACCTCCCGGCGCTACCGCTACCTCCCGGCGCTACCGCTACCTCCCGGCGCTACCGCTACCGCTACCTCCCGGCCTCCCGGCGCTACCGCTACCTCCCGGCGCTACCGCTACCTCCCGGCCTCCCGGCGCTACCGCTACCTCCCGGCCTCCCGGCCTCCCGGCGCTACCGCTACCTCCCGGCGCTACCGCTACCTCCCGGCGCTACCGCTACCTCCCGGCCTCCCGGCGCTACCGCTACCTCCCGGCCTCCCGGCGCTACCGCTACCTCCCGGGCGCTACCGCTACCTCCAGGCCTCCCGTGCGCTACCGCTACCTCCAGGCACTCCCGGCGCTACCCGCTACCTCCAGGCCTCCCGGCGCTACCGCTACCTCCAGGCCTCCCGGCGCTACCGCTACCTCCAGGCCTCCCGGCGCTACCGCTACCTCCAGGCCTCCCGGCGCTACCGCTACCTCCAGGCCTCCCGGCGCTACCGCTACCTCCAGGCCTCCCGGCGCTACCGCTACCTCCCGGCGCTACCGCTACCTCCCGGCGCTACCGCTACCTCCTGGCGTATTGCACAAGTTGACTACAGGTATTAACTTAAAAAAGTAGCAAAAAATATTCAAATGTATTGATTTTTTTTTTTTTATAAATAGTTGCCGTATTGAAAGAAAGAACAAACATCCCGTGACTTTTCCCAAATAAATCTAATTTTATTCATCACGTACACGTGTTTGGCAGGTGTTAATGCGAGTGTAGTGAAATGCTTGTGCTTCTAGTTCTGACAGTGCAGTAATATCTAACAATTCCACAACAGAAACCCAATACACACACATCTAAGTAAAGGAATTAAGAATATATAAATATTTGAACCCTACTGGGCTTAACATGTCAACGATATAAAAACTCTTATTACACAGAACTATATAAACACAACATGTAAAGTGTTGGTCCCATGTTTCATGAGAAATTAAAGATCCCAGAAATGTTCCATATGAACAAAAAGCTTATTTCTCTCAAATGTTTTGCACAAATTTGTTGTTTTGCACAATGTTTTCTCCATTGCCAAAATAATCCATCCACCTGACAGGTGTGGCCTATCAAGAAGCTGATTAAACAGCATGATCATTACACAGGTGCACCTTGTGCTGAGGACAATAAAAAGGCCACTTTAAAAAATGTTTTGGCAGTTTTGTCACACAACACAATGCCACAGATATCTCAAGTTTTGAGGGAGCGTACAATTGGCATGCTGACTGCAGGAATGTCCACCAGAGCTGTTGTCAGATAATTTAAATGTTCATTTCTCTACCATATGCCAGCCTCCGCCGTTTTCGAGAACAGACCGTGTGTATGGCATCGTGTGGTCGAGCGGGTTAGTTGATGTCAACGTTGTGAACAGAGTGCAACATGGGATACGGACAACAAAACACAATTACATTTTATCGATGGAAATTTGAATCTAACAGAAATACAGTGACGAGGTCCTGAGGCCCATTTTATTTAGGTATCTGTGACCAACAAATGCATATCTGTATTCCCAGTCATGTGAAATTCATAGATTTAGGACCAAATGAATTTATTTAAAATGGACTGATTTCCTCATATGAAAATGTAACTCAGTAAAAATCTTTGAAAATGTTGTTTGGACAAAACGCACCACAGAAGAAGAGCGGAGCTGGGAACGCTTAACGCACCACAGAAGAAGAGCGGAGCTGGGAACGCTTAACGGGCTGAGTCACTCTGTTACCATGGCACCACGTCCACTGGTCAGCGCTCACACAGCCTTAGATTAATAGGAGGGGAACAAGATACACGCTGTACCAACACACACACACACACACACAGTACCAACACACACACACGCTGTACCAACACACACACACACAGTACCAACACACACACACACAGTACCAACACACACACACACACACACAGTACCAACACACACACACACTCTGTACCACCACACAATCACACACACTGTACCAACACACACACACACACACACACACACACACACACTGTACCACCACACACGGCACCAACACTTTCTCACACACACACCATCCTCTCCTCACGCCCCCACACACAGCAGCTGTCACACACAGAGGGCTGGGCTTGTTAGGGAGGGTGGCGTGTGTGTGTGTGTGTGTGTGTGTGTGTGTGTGTGTGTGTGTGTGTGTCATGGCATGTTAAAATACCCAGGGTCTGACGTCACTCTATATAAACAAACAGCTCTACCTCTAAACCCAATAAGACACACAGCTCTATGGTAAAATTTCACCAGAGATTAAATATCCTTCATTCTGGAGAGGAAGAGGAGAAGGTGAGACACCAGAGATTAAATATCCTTCATTCTGGAGAGGAGAGGAAGAGGAGAAGGCGAGACACCAGAGATTAAATATCCTTCATTCTGGAGAGGAAGAGGAGAAGGTGAGTCACCAGAGATTAAATATCCTTCATTCTGGAGAGGAGAGGAGAAGGTGAGTCACCAGAGATTAAATATCCTTCATTCTGGAGAGGAGAGGAGAAGGTGAGACACCAGAGATTAAATATCCTTCATTCTGGAGAGGAGAGGAAGAGGAGAAGGTGAGTCACCAGAGATTAAATATCCTTCATTCTGGAGAGGAGAGGAGAAGGTGAGACACCAGAGATTAAATATCCTTCATTCTGGAGAGGAAGAGGAGAAGGTGAGTCACCAGAGATTAAATATCCTTCATTCTGGAGAGGAGAGGAGAAGGTGAGACACCAGAGATTAAATATCCTTCATTCTGGAGAGGAGAGGAGAAGGTGAGACACCAGAGATTAAATATCCTTCATTCTGGAGAGGAAGAGGAGAAGGTGAGTCACCAGAGATTAAATATCCTTCATTCTGAACAAAATGGCTCCTCTCCTGGAAAAGCATTTCAACTGCCAAGCTGCTTTGCAACACAAACCCACCTCGTCTCCAATCCCTCACAGCTACAAACCACACAAGTGTTTTGACATGGTTGTGGAGCTGAGAAATCAGATCACTTCTGATGACCAGCAAGAACACACACACACACACACACACACACGTTACATAGGACAGTACTTTGACCCAGTACAACAGAACTACGTTACATAGGACAGTACTTCTACCCAGTACAACGTTATATAGGACAGTACTTCTACCCAGTACAACAGCCTCTCGCTAGGCGCTAAACAACAACAGCCTCTCGCTAGGTGCTAAACAACAACAGCCTCTCGCTAGGTGCTAAACAACAACAGCCTCTCGCTAGGTGCTAAACAACAACAGCCTCTCGCTAGGTGCTAAACAACAACAGCCTCTCGCTAGGTGCTAAACAACAACAGCCTCTCGCTAGGTGCTAAACAACAACAGCCTCTCGCTAGGTGCTAAACAACAACAGCCTCTCGCTAGGTGCTAAACAACAACAGCCTCTCGCTAGGTGCTAAACAACAACAGCCTCTCGCTAGGTGCTAAACAACAACAGCCTCTCGCTAGGTGCTAAACAACAACAGCCTCTCGCTAGGTGCTAAACAACAACAGCCTCTCGCTAGGTGCTAAACAACAACAGCCTCTCGCTAGGTGCTAAACAACAACAGCCTCTCGCTAGGTGCTGCTAAACAACAGCCTCTCGCTAGGTGCTGCTAAACAGCCTCTCGCTAGGTGCTGCTAAACAGCCTCTCGCTAGGTGCTGCTAAACAGCCTCTCGCTAGGTGCTGCTAAACAGCCTCTCGCTAGGTGCTGCTAAACAGCCTCTCGCTAGGTGCTGCTAAACAGCCTCTCGCTAGGTGCTGCTAAACAGCCTCTCGCTAGGTGCTAAACAGCCTCTCGCTAGGTGCTAAACAGCCTCTCGCTAGGTGCTAAACAGCCTCTCGCTAGGTGCTAAACAGCCTCTCGCTAGGTGCTAAACAGCCTCTCGCTAGGTGCTAAACAGCCTCTCGCTAGGTGCTAAACAGCCTCTCGCTAGGTGCTAAACAGCCTCTCGCTAGGTGCTAAACAGCCTCTCGCTAGGTGCTAAACAACAACAGCCTCTCGCTAGGTGCTAAACAACAACAGCCTCTTGCTAGGTGCTAAACAACAACAGCCTCTCGCTAGGTGCTAAACAACAACAGCCTCTTGCTAGGTGCTAAACAACAACAGCCTCTTGCTAGGTGCTAAACAACAACAGCCTCTTGCTAGGTGCTAAACAACAACAGCCTCTTGCTAGGTGCTAAACAACAACAGCCTCTTGCTAGGTGCTAAACAACAACAGCCTCTTGCTAGGTGCTAAAACAACAACAGCCTCTTGCTAGGTGCTAAACAACAACAGCCTCTTGCTAGGTGCTAAACAACAACAGCCTCTTGCTAGGTGCTAAACAACAACAGCCTCTTGCTAGGTGCTAAACAACAACAGCCTCTTGCTAGGTGCTAAACAACAACAGCCTCTTGCTAGGCGCTAAACAACAACAGCCTCTTGCTAGGCGCTAAACAACAACAGCCTCTTGCTAGGCGCTAAACAACAACAGCCTCTTGCTAGGCGCTAAACAACAACAGCCTCTTGCTAGGCGCTAAACAACAACAGCCTCTTGCTAGGCGCTAAACAACAACGGCCTCTTGCTAGGCGCTAAACAACAGTCTCTTGCTAGGTGCTAAACAACAGTCTCTTGCTAGGTGCTAAACAACAACAGCCTCTCGCTAGGGACTAAACAACAACAGCCTCTCGCTAGGGACTAAACAACAACAGCCTCTCGCTAGGGGCTAAACAACAACAGCCTCTCGCTAGGGGCTAAACAACAACAGCCTCTCGCTAGGGGCTAAACAACAACAGCCTCTCGCTAGGGGCTAAACAACAACAGCCTCTCGCTAGGGGCTAAACAACAACAGCCTCTCGCTAGGTGCTAAACAGCCTCTCGCTAGGGGCTAAACAACAGCCTCTCGCAGAACCCCGATCTGTCATCTGTTAAGATTTCTACATTTGTTACATTGCTGACTTTGCTCACTGCTCCAATGTCGATACAATGTATAATTTCATCTGTTATAACCAAGAGACCAGACCAGTCTGAGTCGACTTTATGTTGTTACAATGTATCATTTCATCTGTTATAACCAAGAGACCAGACTAGTCTGAGTCGACTTTTACAAGTTCGCTGTCATGCAGCCTCTGAGTGTCAGAGAGGGACAATGGAGCACTGCTTCACGACAGGCGTGCTTGCAGCTTTACAGCAAAGAAAACGGCTTGTCTCTAACCTAAAGGGTTATATAAACACGACCCACGTTACAGGAGGTCTGGTCTCCAGCCTAAAGGGTTATATAAACACAACCCACGTTACCAGAGGTCTGGTCTCCAGCCTAAAGGGTTATATAAATACGACCCACGTTACCAGAGGTCTGGTCTCCAGCCTAAAGGGTTATATAAATACGACCCACGTTACCAGAGGTCTGGTCTCTAGCCTAAAGGGTTATATAAATACGACCCACGTTACCAGAGGGTCTTTTGTCCCTTTCTAGCGGGATTCAATTCGTACAACGTTGCAGTCCCGCCGCAACACTAACATTGACAAAGTAAAAAAAAGAAAGAAGCCTGTACAGAATACAAATATTCTAAAACATGCAGCCTGTTAGCAACAAGGCACTAAATTAATACTGTGAAAAATGTGACAAAGCAGCTACATTTTTGTCCTGAATACAAAGTGTTGTGTTTGGGGCAAATACAATACAATACATTACGAAGTACCACTTTTCATATGTTTAAGCATAGTGGTAGCTGCATCATGTTATGGGTATGCTTGTCATCTTTAAGGACTAGGGAGTTTTTCAGGATAAAAAATAAGTAAGCAAAATGGAGTTAAGCACAGGAACAATCCTAGAGGAAAACCTGGTTCAGTCTGCTTTCCAACAGACACTGGGAGATGAATTCACCTTTCAGCAGGACAATAACCTAAAACACAAAGCCAAATCTACACTGGAGTTGCTTTCCAAGAAGACAGTGAATGTTCCTGAGTGGCCGAGTTACAGTTTGGACTTAAATCCGCTTGAAAATCTACGGCAAGACCTGAAAAATGGTTGTCTAGACACAAGGTGCATTGGCCAGTTCATTGACCACTTTAGCTTGCTTATATAGAGCAGGTTCTGTTTGCTGAAATGGATGGTTGTCTAGACACAAGGTGCATTGGCCAGTTCATTGACCCCTTTAGCTTGCTTATATAGAGCAGGTTCTGTTTGCTGAAAAGGATGTGAGAAGGCAAGGTTTGTAACGTGGCCCTGAGAGCTCCCCCCCCAAACTGAAATCCCTATTCCTCTAAACCACAGAGAAACATACCTACCACTCAGAGACCCACAGCTAGAAACATACCTACCACTCAGAGACCCACAGCTAGAAACATACCTACCACTCAGAGACCCACAGCTAGAAACATACCTACCACTCAGAGAACGGACCCACAGCTAGAAACATACCTACCACTCAGAGAACGGACCCACAGCTAGAAACATACCTACCACTCAGAGAACGGACCCACAGCTAGAAACATACCTACCACTCAGAGACCCATATCCACAGCTAGAAACATACCTACCACTCAGAGACCCATATCCACAGCTAGAAACATGCCTACCACTCAGAGAACGGACCCACAGCTAGAAACATACCTACCACTCAGAGACCCATATCCACAGCTAGAAACATACCTACCACTCAGAGAACGGACCTACAGCTAGAAACATACCTACCACTCAGAGACCCATATCCACAGCTAGAAACATACCTACCACTCAGAGAATGAACCCACAGCTAGAAACATACCTACCACTCAGAGAACGAACCCACAGCTAGAAACATACCTACCACTCAGAGAACGGACCCATATCCACAGCTAGAAACATACCTACCACTCAGAGAATGAACCCACAGCTAGAAACATACCTACCACTCAGAGACCCATATCCACAGCTAGAAACATACCTACCACTCAGAGAATGAACCCATATCCACAGCTAGAAACATGCCTACCACTCAGAGAATGAACCCACAGCTAGAAACATACCTACAACTCAGAGACCCATATCCACAGCTAGAAACATACCTACCACTCAGAGAACGGACCCACAGCTAGAAACATACCTACCACTCAGAACAGACCCATATCCACAGCTAGAAACATACCTACCACTCAGAGAACGGACCCACAGCTAGAAACATACCTACCACTCAGAGAACGGACCCACAGCTAGAAACATACCTACCACTCAGAGAACGAACCCACAGCTAGAAACATACCTACCACTCAGAGAATGGACCCATATCCACAGCTAGAAACATACCTACCACTCAGAGAACGAACCCACAGCTAGAAACATACCTACCACTCAGAGACCCATATTCACAGCTAGAAACATACCTACCACTCAGAGACCCATATCCACAGCTAGAAACATACCTACCACTCAGAGACCCATATCCACAGCTAGAAACATACCTACCACTCAGAGACCCATATCCACAGCTAGAAACATACCTACCACTCAGAGACCCATATCCACAGCTAGAAACATACCTACCACTCAGAGAACTAACCCATATCCACAGCTAGAAACATACCTACCACTCAGAGACCCATATCCACAGCTAGAAACATACCTACCACTCAGAGAACGAACCCATATCCACAGCTAGAAACATACCTACCACTCAGAGAATGGACCCATATCCACAGCTAGAAACATACCTACCACTCAGAGACCCATATCCACAGCTAGAAACATACCTACCACTCAGAGAATGGACCCACAGCTAGAAACATACCTACCACTCAGAGAATGGACCCACAGCTAGAAACATACCTACCACTCAGAGAATGGACCCACAGCTAGAAACATACCTACCACTCAGAGACCCATATCCACAGCTAGAAACATACCTACCACTCAGAGAACGGACCCACAGCTGGAAACATACCTACCACTCAGAGAACAGAGCCACAGCTAGAAACATACCTACCAATCAGAGACCAGTATCCACAGCTAGAAACATACCTACCAATCAGAGACCCATATCCACAGCTAGAAACATACCTACCACTCAGAGACCCATATCCACAGCTAGAAACATACCTACCACTCAGACCCATATCCACAGCTGGAAACATACCTACCACTCAGAGAACGAACCCACAGCTAGAAACATACCTACCACTCAGAGACCCATATCCACAGCTAGAAACATGCCTACCACTCAGAGAACGAACCCACAGCTAGAAACATACCTACCACTCAGAGACCCATATCCACAGCTAGAAACATGCCTACCACTCAGAGAACGAACCCACAGCTAGAAACATACCTACCACTCAGAGAATGAACCCATACCCACAGCTAGAAACATACCTACCACTCAGAGACCCATATCCACAGCTAGAAACATACCTACCACTCAGAGAACGGACCCACAGCTAGAAACATACCTACCACTCAGAGAACGGACCCACAGCTAGAAACATACCTACCACTCAGAGAATGGACCCATATCCACAGCTAGAAACATACCTACCACTCAGAGAACGGACCCATATCCACAGCTAGAAACATACCTACCACTCAGAGAACGGACCCATATCCACAGCTAGAAACATGCCTACCACTCAGAGACCCATATCCACAGCTAGAAACATACCTACCACTCAGAGACCCATATCCACAGCTAGAAACATACCTACCACTCAGAGAATGAACCCATACCCACAGCTAGAAACATACCTACCACTCAGAGACCCATATCCACAGCTAGAAACATACCTACCACTCAGAGAACGGACCCACAGCTAGAAACATACCTACCACTCAGAGAATGGACCCATACCCACAGCTAGAAACATACCTACCACTCAGAGAACGGACCCACAGCTAGAAACATACCAACCACTCAGAGAACGGACCCATATCCACAGCTAGAAACATGCCTACCACTCAGAGACCCATATCCACAGCTAGAAACATACCTACCACTCAGAGAACGGACCCACAGCTAGAAACATACCTACCACTCAGAGAACGGACCCACAGCTAGAAACATACCTACCACTCAGAGAATGAACCCATATCCACAGCTAGAAACATACCTACCACTCAGAGAATGGACCCATACCCACAGCTAGAAACATACCTACCACTCAGAGAACGGACCCATATCCACAGCTAGAAACATACCTACCACTCAGAGAATGGACCCATATCCACAGCTAGAAACATACCTACCACTCAGAGACCCATATCCACAGCTAGAAACATACCTACCACTCAGAGACCTATATCCACAGCTAGAAACATACCTACCACTCAGAGAATGAACCCATATCCACAGCTAGAAACATACCTACCACTCAGAGCTACCTCCCGGCGCTCCCGCTGCTACCTCACGGCGCTCCCGCTGCTACCTCACGGCGCTACCGCTACCGCCACCTCCCGGCGCTACCTCCCGGCGCTACCGCTACCTCCCGGCGCTACCGCTACCGCTACCTCCCGGCGCTACCGCTACCGCTACCTCCCGGCGCTACCGCTACCGCCCGGCGCTACCGCCCGGCGCTACCGCCCGGCGCTACCGGCGCTACCGCCCGGCGCTCCCGGCGCTACCGCCCGGCGCTCCCGGCGCTACCGCCACCTCCCGGCGCTCCCGCTGCTACCTCCCGGCGCTCTCGCTGCTACCTCCCGGCGCTCTCGCTGCTACCTCCCGGCGCTCCCGCTACCTCCCGGCGCTACCGCTACCTCCCGGCGCTACCGCTACCTCCCGGCGCTACCGCCCGGCGCTACCGCTACCTCCAGGCGCTACCGCTACCTCCAGGCGCTACCGCTACCTCCCGGCGCTACCGCCCGGCGCTACCGCTACCTCCAGGCCTCCCGGCGCTACCGCTACCGCCCGGCGCTACCGCTACCTCCAGACCTCCCGGCGCTACCGCTACCGCCCGGCGCTACCGCTACCTCCCGGCGCTACCGCTACCTCCCGGCGCTACCGCTACCTCCCGGCGCTACCGCTACCTCCCGGCGCTACCGTTACCTCCCGGCGTATTGCACAAGTTGACTACAGGTATTAACTTAAAAAAGTAGCAAAAAATATTCAAATGTATTGATTTTTTTTTTTAAATAAATAGTTGCCGTATTGAAAGAAAAAAAACTAACATCCCGTGACTTTTCCCAAATAAATCTAATTTTATTCATCACGTACACGTGTTTGGCAGATGTTAATGCGAGTGTAGTGAAATGCTTGTGCTTCTAGTTCTGACAGTGCAGTAATATCTAACGATTCCACAACAGAAACCCAATACACACACATCTAAATAAAGGAATTAAGAATATATAAATATTTGAACCCTACTGGGCTTAACATGTCAACGATATAAAAACTCTTATTACACAGAACTATATAAACACAACATGTAAAGTGTTGGTCCCATGTTTCATGAGAAATTAAAGCTCCCAGAAATGTTCCATATGAACAAAAAGCTTATTTCTCTCAAATCTTTTGCACAACTTTGTTGTTTTGCACAATGTTTTCTCCTTTGCCAAAATAATCCATCCACCTGACAGGTGTGGCCTATCAAGAAGCTGATTAAACAGCATGATCATTACACAGGTGCACCTTGTGCTGAGGACAATAAAAAGGCCACTTTAAAAAATGTTTTGGCAGTTTTGTCACACAACACAATGCCACAGATATCTCAAGTTTTGAGGGAGCGTACAATTGGCATGCTGACTGCAGGAATGTCCACCAGAGCTGTTGTCAGATAATTTAAATGTTCATTTCTCTACCATATGCCAGCCTCCGCCGTTTTCGAGAACAGACCGTGTGTATGGCATCGTGTGGTCGAGCGGGTTAGTTGATGTCAACGTTGTGAACAGAGTGCAACATGGGACACGGACAACAAAACACAATTACATTTTATCGATGGAAATTTGAATCTAACAGAAATACAGTGACGAGGTCCTGAGGCCCATTTTATTTAGGTATCTGTGACCAACAAATGCATATCTGTATTCCCAGTCATGTGAAATTCATAGATTTAGGACCAAATGAATTTATTTAAAATTGACTGATTTCCTCATATGAAAATGTAACTCAGTAAAAATCTTTGAAAATGTTGTTTGGACAAAACGCACCACAGAAGAAGAGCGGAGCTGGGAACGCTTAACGCACCACAGAAGAAGAGCGGAGCTGGGAACGCTTAACGCACCACAGAAGAAGAGCGGAGCTGGGAACGCTTAACGCACCACAGAAGAAGAGCGGAGCTGGGAACGCTTAACGCACCACAGAAGAAGAGCGGAGCTGGGAACGCTTAACGCACCACAGAAGAAGAGCGGAGCTGGGAACGCTTAACGCACCACAGAAGAAGAGCGGAGCTGGGAACGCTTAACGCACCACAGAAGAAGAGCGGAGCTGGGAACGCTTAACGCACCACAGAAGAAGAGCGGAGCTGGGAACGCTTAACGCACCACAGAAGAAGAGCGGAGCTGGGAACGCTTAACGCACCACAGAAGAAGAGCGGAGCTGGGAACGCTTAACGCACCACAGAAGAAGAGCGGAGCTGGGAACGCTTAACGCACCACAGAAGAAGAGCGGAGCTGGGAACGCTTAACGCACCACAGAAGAAGAGCGGAGCTGGGAACGCTTAACGGGCCACAGAAGAAGAGCGGAGCTGGGAACGCTTAACGCACCACAGAAGAAGAGCGGAGCTGGGAACGCTTAACGCACCACAGAAGAAGAGCGGAGCTGGGAACGCTTAACGGGCTGAGTCACTCTGTTACCATGGCACCACGTCCACTGGTCAGCGCTCACACAGCCTTAGATTAATAGGAGGGGAACAAGATACACGCTGTACCAACACACACACACACACACACACACACACAGTACCAACACACACACACGCTGTACCAACACACACACACACACACACACACACAGTACCAACACACACACACGCTGTACCAACACACACACACACACACACACACACACTGTACCACCACACAATCACACACACAGTACCAACACACACACACACACACTGTACCAACACACACACACACACACACACACACACACACACACACACAGCCTTAGATTAATAGAGGGGGACAAGACACACACACACTGTACCAACACACACACACACACACTGTACCAACACACACACACACACACACACTGTACCACCACACAATCACACACACACACACACACACACTGTACCAACACACACACTGTACCACCACACACGGCACCAACACTTTCTCACACACACCATCCTCTCCTCACGCCCCCACACACAGCAGCTGTCACACACAGAGGGTTGGGCTTGTTAGGGAGGGTGGTGGTGTGTGTGTGTGTGTCATGGCATGTTAAAATACCCAGGGTCTGACGTCACTCTATTTAAACAAACAGCTCTACCTCTAAACCCAATAAAACACACAGCTCTATGGTAGAATTTCACCAGAAATTAAATATCCTTCATTCTGGAGAGGAGAGGAGAAGGTGAGACACCAGAGATTAAATATCCTTCATTCTGGAGAGGAGAGGAGAAGGTGAGACACCAGAGATTAAATATCCTTCATTCTGAACAAAATGGCTCCTCTCCTGGAAAAGCATTTCAACTGCCAAACTGCGTTGCAACACAAACACACCTCGTCTCCAATCCCCCACAGCTACAAACCACCCACCTCGTCTCCAATCCCCCACAGCTACAAACCACCCACCTCGTCTCCAATCCCCCACAGCTACAAACCACCCACCTCGTCTCCAATCCCCCACAGCTACAAACCACCCACCTCGTCTCCAATCCCTCACAGCTACAAACCACCCACCTCGTCTCCAATCCCCCACAGCTACAAACCACCCACCTCGTCTCCAATCCCCCACAGCTACAAACCACCCACCTCGTCTCCAATCCCTCACAGCTACAAACCACCCACCTCGTCTCCAATCCCCCACAGCTACAAACCACCCACCTCGTCTCCAATCCCCCCACAGCTACAAACCACCCACCTCGTCTCCAATCCCCCACAGCTACAAACCACCCACCTCGTCTCCAATCCCCCACAGCTACAAACCACCCACCTCGTCTCCAATCCCCCACAGCTACAAACCACCCACCTCGTCTCCAATCCCCCACAGCTACAAACCACCCACCTCGTCTCCAATCCCCCACAGCTACAAACCACCCACCTCGTCTCCAATCCCCCACAGCTACAAACCACCCACCTCGTCTCCAATCCCCCACAGCTACAAACCACCCACCTCGTCTCCAATCCCCCACAGCTACAAACCACCCACCTCGTCTCCAATCCCCCACAGCTACAAACCACCCACCTCGTCTCCAATCCCCCACAGCTACAAACCACCCACCTCGTCTCCAATCCCCCACAGCTACAAACCACCCACCTCGTCTCCAATCCCCCACAGCTACAAACCACCCACCTCGTCTCCAATCCCCCACAGCTACAAACCACCCACGTGTTTTGAGATGGTTGTGGAGCTGAGAAATCAGATCACTTCTGATGACCAGCAAGAAAACACAGACACACACACACACACGTAAACACACACACACGTAAACACACACACACGTAAACACACACACGTAAACACTAACACACACACACATTCCCCTACATTACATAGGACAGTACTTCTACCCTGTACAACATAACTACAGACCTTCGACCCAGAACAACAGAACTACGTTACATAGGACAGTACTTCGACCCTAGAATGAACGACATGCATCTTCAAGCGATCTATTGATAGGACGGCCTCTCGCTGGGCGCCAAACAACAGCGGCCTCTCGCTGGGCGCCAAACAACAGCGGCCTCTCGCTAGGGCGCCAAACAACAGCGGCCTCTCGCTAGGGCGCCAAACAACAGCGGCCTCTCGCTAGGGCGCCAAACAACAGCGGCCTCTCGCTAGGGCGCCAAACAACAGCGGCCTCTCGCTAGGGCGCCAAAACAACAGCGGCCTCTCGCTAGGGCGCCAAACAACAGCGGCCTCTCGCTAGGGCGCCAAACAACAGCGGCCTCTCGCTAGGGCGCCAAACAACAGCGGCCTCTCGCTAGGGCGCCAAACAACAGCGGCCTCTCGCTAGGGCGCCAAACAACAGCGGCCTCTCGCTAGGGCGCCAAACAACAGCGGCCTCTCGCTAGGGCGCCAAACAACAGCGGCCTCTCGCTAGGGCGCCAAACAACAGCGGCCTCTCGCTAGGGCGCCAAACAACAGCGGCCTCTCGCTAGGGCGCCAAACAACAGCGGCCTCTCGCTAGGGCGCCAAACAACAGCGGCCTCTCGCTAGGGCGCCAAACAACAGCGGCCTCTCGCTAGGCGCCAAACAACAGCGGCCTCTCGCTAGGCGCCAAACAACAGCGGCCTCTCGCTAGGCGCTAAACAACAACAGCCTCTCGCTAGGCGCTAAACAACAACAGCCTCTCGCTAGGCGCTAAACAACAACAGCCTCTCGCTAGGCGCTAAACAACGGCCTCTCGCTAGGCGCTAAACAACGGCCTCTCGCTAGGCGCTAAACAACAGCCTCTCGCTAGGCGCTAAACAACAGCCTCTCGCTAGGCGCTAAACAACAGCCTCTCGCTAGGCGCTAAACAACAGCCTCTCGCTAGGCGCTAAACAACAGCCTCTCGCTAGGCGCTAAACAACAGCCTCTCGCAGAACCCTGATGTGTCATCTGTTGTTAAGATTTCTACATTTGTTACATTGCTGACTTTGCTCACTGATCCAATGTTGATACAATGTATCCTTTCAACTGTAACCAAGAGCACAGACCAGTCTGAGTCGACTTTTACAAGTTCGCTGTCATGCAGCCTCCGAGTGTCAGAGAGGGACAATGGAGCACTGCTTCACGACAGGCGTGCTTGCAGCTTTACAGCAAAGAAAACGGCTTGTCTCTAGCCTAAAGGGTTATATAAATACAACCCACGTTACCAGAGGTCTGGTCTCCAGCCTAAAGGGTTATATAAACACAACCCACGTTACCAGAGGTCTGGTCTCCAGCCTAAAGGGTTATATAAATACGACCCACGTTACAAGAGGTCTGGTCTCCAGCCTAAAGGGTTATATAAACACAACCCACGTTACCAGAGGTCTGGTCTCCAGCCTAAAGGGTTATATAAATACGACCCACGTTACAAGAGGTCTGGTCTCCAGCCTAAAGGGTTATGTAAATACGACCCACGTTACCAGAGGTCTGGTCTCCAGCCTAAAGGGTTATGTAAATACAACCCACGTTACCAGAGGTCTGGTCTCCAGCCTAAAGGGTTATATAAATACGACCCACGTTACCAGAGGTCTGGTCTCCAGCCTAAAGGGTTATGTAAATACAACCCACGTTACCAGAGGTCTGGTCTCCAGCCTAAAGGGTTATGTAAATACAACCCACGTTACCAGAGGTCTGGTCTCCAGCCTAAAGGGTTATATAAATACGACCCACGTTACCAGAGGTCTGGTCTCCAGCCTAAAGGGTTATATAAATACGACCCACGTTACCAGAGGTCTGGTCTCCAGCCTAAAGGGTTATGTAAATACAACCCACGTTACCAGAGGTCTGGTCTCCAGCCTAAAGGGTTATGTAAATACAACCCACGTTACCAGAGGTCTGGTCTCCAGCCTAAAGGGTTATATAAATACGACCCACGTTACCAGAGGTCTGGTCTCCAGCCTAAAGGGTTATATAAACACGACCCACGTTACCAGAGGTCTGGTCTCCAGCCTAAAGGGTTATATAAATACGACCCACGTTACCAGAGGTCTGGTCTCTAGCCTAAAGGGTTATATAAATACGACCCACGTTACCAGAGGGTCTTTTTTCCCTTTCTAGCGGGATTCAATTCGTACAACGTCGCAGTCCCGCCGCAACACTAACATTGACAAAGTAAAAGAAAGAAAGAAGGCTGTACAGAATACAAATATTCTAAAACATGCAGCCTGTTAGCAACAAGGCACTAAATTAATACTGTGAAAAATGTGACAAAGCAGCTACATTTTTGTCCTGAATACAAAGTGTTGTGTTTGGGGCAAATCCAATACAATACATTACGAAGTACCACTTTCCATATGTTTAAGCATAGTGGTAGCTGCATCATGTTATGGGTATGCTTGTCATCTTTAAGGACTAGGGAGTTTTTCAGGATAAAAAATAAGTAAGCAAAATGGAGTTAAGCACAGGAACAATCCTAGAGGAAAACCTGGTTCAGTCTGCTTTCCAACAGACACTGGGAGATGAATTCACCTTTCAGCAGGACAATAACCTAAAACACAAAGCCAAATCTACACTGGAGTTGCTTTCCAAGAAGACAGTGAATGTTCCTGAGTGGCCGAGTTACAGTTTGGACTTAAATCCGCTTGAAAATCTACGGCCAGACCTGAAAAATGGTTGTCTAGACACAAGGTGCATTGGCCAGTTCATTGACCACTTTAGCTTGCTTATATAGAGCAGGTTCTGTTTGCTGAAATGGCCCTGAGAGCTCCACCCCCAAACTGGAATCCCTATTCCTCTAAACCACAGAGAAACATACCTACCACTCAGAGACCCACAGCTAGAAACATACCTACCACTCAGAGAACGGACCCACAGCTAGAAACATACCTACCACTCAGAGAACGGACCCACAGCTAGAAACATACCTACCCATCAGAGAACGGACCCACAGCTAGAAACATACCTACCACTCAGAGAACGGACCCATATCCACAGCTAGAAACATACCTACCACTCAGAGACCCATATCCACAGCTAGAAACATACCTACCACTCAAAGACCCATATCCACAGCTAGAAACATGCCTACCACTCAGAGAATGAACCCACAGCTAGAAACATACCTACCACTCAGAGAACGGACCCATATCCACAGCTAGAAACATATCTACCACTCAGAGACCCATATCCACAGCTAGAAACATGCCTACCACTCAGAGAATGAACCCATAGCTAGAAACATACCTACCACTCAGAGACCCATATCCACAGCTAGAAACACACTTACCACTCAGAGAATGAACCCATATCCACAGCTAGAAACATACCTACCACTCAGAGAACGGACCCACAGCTAGAAACATACCTACCACTCAGAACAGACCCATATCCACAGCTAGAAACATACCTACCACTCAGAGAACGGACCCACAGCTAGAAACATACCTACCACTCAGAGACCCCATATCCACAGCTAGAAACATGCCTACCACTCAGAGACCCATATCCACAACTAGAAACATACCTACCACTCAGAGACCCATATCCACAGCTAGAAACATACCTACCACTCAGAGAACGGACCCATATCCACAGCTAGAAACATGCCTACCACTCAGAGAATGAACCCATACCCACAGCTAGAAACATACCTACCACTCAGAGACCCATATCCACAGCTAGAAACATACCTACCACTCAGAGAACGGACCCATATCCACAGCTAGAAACATACCTACCACTCAGAGAACGGACCCACAGCTAGAAACATACCTACCACTCAGAGACCCATATCCACAGCTAGAAACATACCTACCAATCAGAGAATGAACCCATAGCTAGAAACATACCTACCACTCAGAGACCCATATCCACAGCTAGAAACATACCTACCACTCAGAGAATGGACGCATATCCACAGCTAGAAACATACCTACCACTCAGAACAGACCCATATCCACAGCTAGAAACATACCTACCACTCAGAGACCCATATCCACAGCTAGAAACATACCTACCACTCAGAGACCCATATCCACAGCTAGAAACATACCTACCACTCAGAGACCCATATCCACAACTAGAAACATACCTACCACTCAGAGAACGGACCCATATCCACAGCTAGAAACATACCTACCACTCAGAGACCCATATCCACAGCTAGAAACATACCAACCAATCAGAGAACGGACCCATATCCACAGCTAGAAACATACCTACCACTCAGAGACCCATATCCACAGCTAGAAACATACCTACCACTCAGAGAATGAACCCATAGCTAGAAACATACCTACCACTCAGAGACCCATATCCACAGCTAGAAACATACCTACCACTCAGAGAACCAACCCATATCCACAGCTAGAAACATACCTACCACTCAGAGAACGGACCCACAGCTAGAAACATACCTACCACTCAGAACAGACCCATATCCACAGCTAGAAACATACCTACCACTCAGAGAATGAACCCATACCCACAGCTAGAAACATACCTACCACTCAGAGACCCATATCCACAGCTAGAAACATACCTTCCACTCAGAGACCCATATCCACAGCTAGAAACATACCAACCACTCAGAGAATGAACCCCATATCCACAGCTAGAAACATACCTACCACTCAGAATGGACCCACAGCTAGAAACATACCTACCACTCAGAATGGACCCATATCCACAGCTAGAAACATACCTACCACTCAGAGAATGGACCCATATCCACAGCTAGAAACATACCTACCACTCAGAGACCCATATCCACAGCTAGAAACATACCTACCACTCAGAGACCCATATCCACAGCTAGAAACATACCTACCACTCAGAGAACGGACCCATATCCACAGCTAGAAACATACCTACCACTCAGAGAATGAACCCACAGCTAGAAACATACCTACCACTCAGAGAACGGACCCACAGCTAGAAACATACCTACCACTCAGAGAATGGACCCATATCCACAGCTAGAAACATACCTACCACTCAGCGACCCATATCCACAGCTAGAAACATACCTACCACTCAGAGACCCATATCCACAGCTAGAAACATACCTACCACACAGAGAACGAACCCACAGCTAGAAACATACCTACCACTCAGAGAACGGACCCATATCCACAGCTAGAAACATACCTACCACTCAGAGAACGGACCCACAGCTAGAAACATACCTACCACTCAGAGACCCATATCCACAGCTAGAAACATACCTACCACTCAGAGACCCATATCCACAGCTAGAAACATACCTACCACTCAGAGAACGGACCCATATCCACAGCTAGAAACATACCAACCACTCAGAGAACGGACCCACAGCTGGAAACATACCTACCACTCAGAGAATGAACCCATATCCACAGCTAGAAACATACCTACCACTCAGAGAACGGACCCACAGCTGGAAACATACCTACCACTCAGAGAACAGAGCCACAGCTAGAAACATACCTACCACTCAGAGAACGGACCCATATCCACAGCTAGAAACATACCTACCACTCAGAGAACGGACCCATATCCACAGCTAGAAACATACCAACCACTCAGAGAACGGACCCATATCCACAGCTAGAAACATACCTACCACTCAGAGACCCATATCCACAGCTAGAAACATACCTACCACTCAGAGACCCATATCCACAGCTAGAAACATACCTACCACTCAGAGAACGGACCCACAGCTAGAAACATACCTACCACTCAGAGACCCATATCCACAGCTAGAAACATACCTACCACTCAGAGAACGGACCCACAGCTAGAAACATACCTACCACTCAGAGAACGACCCACAGCTAGAAACATACCTACCACTCAGAGACCCATATCCACAGCTAGAAACATACCTACCACTCAGAGACCCATATCCACAGCTAGAAACATACCAACCACTCAGAGAATGAACCCATATCCACAGCTAGAAACATACCTACCACTCAGAGAACGGACCCACAGCTAGAAACATACCTACCACTCAGAGACCCATATCCACAGCTAGAAACATACCTACCACTCAGAGACCCATATCCACAGCTAGAAACATACCTACCACTCAGAGACCCATATCCACAGCTAGAAACATACCTACCACTCAGAGACCCATATCCACAGCTAGAAACATACCTACCACTCAGAGAATGAACCCACAGCTAGAAACATACCTACCACTCAGAGACCCATATCCACAGCTAGAAACATACCTACCACTCAGAGAATGAACCCATATCCACAGCTAGAAACATACCTACCACTCAGAGACCATATCCACAGCTAGAAACATACCTACCACTCAGACCCATATCCAAGCTAGAAACATAACCTACCACTCAAGAACGGACCCACAGCTAGAAACATACCTACCACTCAGAGACCATATCCACAGCTAGAAACATACCTACCACTCAGAGAATGGACCCTATCCACAGCTAGAAACATACCTACCACTCAGAGACCCATATCCACAGCTAGAAACATACCTACCACTCAAGAATGACCCATATCACACTAGAAACATACCTACCACTCAGAGACCCATATACACAGCTAGAAAAATACCTACACCTCAGAATGGACCCACAGCTAGAAACATAATACCACTCAAGACCATATCCACAGCTAGAAAAATACATACCACCAGAGACCCATATCCACAGCTCGAAACATACCTAACCAACAGAGACCCATATCCAAAGCTATAAACATAACCTACCACTAGAGACCCAGATCCACCAGCTAGAAACATACCTACCACTCAGGAATGAAACCCAAAGCTAGCAACATACCACATCAGGAACCCATAAATCCACAGTAGAACATCCCTACCCACTCATCGGAACATATCCAAAGGCTAGAAAACATACCTACTCACTCAGAGACGGACCCACAGCTAGAAACATACCTACCACTCAGAGACCCCATATCCACAGCTAGAAACATTACCTACCATCGAGAATGGACCCATAATCCACAGCTTTAGAAAACATACCTACGCACTCAGAGACCCATATCCACAGCTAGAAACATACCTACCACTCAGAGAATGGACCCATATCCACAGCTAGAAACATACCTACCACTCAGAGACCCATATCCACAGCTAGAAACATACCTACCACTCAGAATGGACCCACAGCTAGAAACATACCTACCACTCAGAGACCCATATCCACAGCTAGAAACATACCTACCACTCAGAGAACGGACCCACAGCTAGAAACATACCTACCACTCAGAGAATGGACCCATATCCACAGCTAGAAACATACCTACCACTCAGAGACCCATATCCACAGCTAGAAACATACCTACCACTCAGAGAACGGACCCATATCCACAGCTAGAAACATACCTACCACTCAGAGACCCATATCCACAGCTAGAAACATACCTACCACTCAGAGACCCATATCCACAGCTAGAAACATACCAACCACTCTTGCTATTTATTTGGCCCGGTCAGAATCCGCTGCTTGAATACAGAGTAAGTTGTGTTGATTATTTTGTTTTTTGCGTTTCTGTCTTAGCTCCGACGGTATGAATTCTGGGGGTTGATGTCGTCGGCAGCTGCACTGCCGATTCTAGTTGAACAGCGGAGACAATACTGGTTTAACATTTTATCCACAACTCTGTCCCATCGTGAAGATTTATCGAGTTATCTTAGATGAATTCAATACTATTATTGTTGTTGTTGAGGAAGTGCATTCTGGCTACGGCATCTGAAAATGGACAAACGGCCTGTTTTCTTGTTTCCAAGTGAAGGTCTTTTAAGGGAATATGAGAGGAGACTCGTTGGGTTGTCCTAGCAACCAGCTGAACTGAAGCATGCTGGGGCCTTTATGCTGACACCCCAACACACACACACACACCGCAACACACCGCAACACACACCCCGCAACACACACACCCCGCAACACACACACACCGCAACACACACCCCCAACACACACACACACACCCCCCAACACACACACACCCCCCAACACACACACACACACCCCGCAACACACACCCCGCAACACACACACCCCCCACACACACACACACCCCCCCAACACACACACACCCCCCAACACACACAACACACACACACACACACACACCCCCAACACACACCCCCAACACACACACACACACACCCCCAACACACACACACACACACACACACACACACACACCCCCCCAACACACACACCCCCCAACACACACACACACACACACACCCCCAACACACACACACACACACACCCCCAACACACACCCCCCAACACACACACACACACCCCCAACACACACCCCCAACACACACACACACACACACCCCCAACACACACCCCCCAACACACACACACATCTCCAAAACACACACATCTCCAACACACACATCTCCAACACACACACACACACACCCCCAACACACACACACCCCTCAACACACACACACACACACACACACACACACACACCCACCCCCCCAACACACACACACACACACCCACCCCCAACCCCCAACCCCAACACACACACACACACACCCCCAAACACACACACACCCCCAACACACACACACACACACACACACACACACCCCAACACACACACCCCCTCAACACACACACACACACACACACACACACACACCCACCCCCCAACACCACACACACACACCCACCCCCACCCCCAACCCCAACACACACACACACACACACCCCCAACACACACAACACCCCCAAACACACACACACACACACACACACACACACACACCCCAACACACACACACACACACAACACACACACCCCCAACACACACACACACACACATCTCCAACACACACATCTCCAACACACACATCTCCAACACACACACACAACCCAACACACACACACACACCCCCAACACACACACACACACCCCCCCAACACACACACACACACACACACACCCCGCAACACACACACCCCCCAACACACACACACACACACCCCAACACACACACACACCCCAACACACACACACCCCCCCCAACACACACACACACCCCCAACACACACACACACCCACCCAACACACACACACCCCCCCCCAACCACACACACACACCCCCAACACACACACACCCCCCCCCCAACACACACACACCCCCCCCCCCCAACACACACACACCCCCCCCAACACACACACACACACCCCAACACACACACACACACACACACCCCCAACACACACCCCCAACACACACACACACACCCCCAACACACACCCCCCAACACACACACACACACACACATCTCCAAAACACACACATCTCCAACACACACACACCCCAACAAACCCCAACACACACACACACACAACCCCAACACACAACCCCAACACACACACACACACACCCAACACACACACACACACACACACACCCCCTCAACACACCCACCCCCCCAACACACACACACACACCCAACCCCCAACCCCAACACACACACACACACACCCCCAACACACACACCCCCAACACACACACACACACACACACACACCCAACCCCAACACACACACACAACACACACACATCTCCAACACACGCATCTCCAACACACACACACACACCCAACACACACACACACACCCAACACACACACACACACACACCCCCAACACACACACACACACACCCCCAACACATACACACACACACCCCCAACACACACACACACACCCAACCCCAACACACACACACACACAACCCACACACACACCCAACACACACACACACCCAACCCACACACACACCCAACCCACACACACACCCAACCCACACCCAACACACACCCAACCCCCACACACACACACCCAACCCCCACACACACACACCCAACCCCAACACACACACACACCCAACCCCAACACACACACACCCAACCCCAACACACACACACCCAACCCCAACACACACACACCCAACCCCAACACACACACACCCAACCCCAACACACACACACCCAACCCCAACACACACACACCCAACCCCAACACACACACACACACACACACACACACACACACACACTGCTGCTACTGTTTATCATCTATCCTGTTGCTTGGTCACTTTACCCCTTTACCTATATGTACATAGCTACCTCAATTACCTCGTACCCCTGCACATCCACTCGGTAATCTCTGTATATCAAATGTATTTATAAAGCCCTTCTTACATCAGCTGATGTCTCAAAGTGCTGTACAGAAACCCAGCCTAAAACCCGAAAAACAGCAAGCAATGCAGGTGTAGAAGCACGGTGGCTAGGAAAAACTCCCTAGAAAGGCCAGAACCTAGGAAGAAACCTAGAGAGGAACCAGGCTATGAGGGGTGGCTAGGAAAAACTCCCTAGAAAGGCCAGAACCTAGGAAGAAACCTAGAGAGGAACCAGGCTATGAGGGGTGGCTAGGAAAAACTCCCTAGAAAGGGGATATATATATATATATAGCCATGTTATTACCTGGTACTTCCTGTATATAGCCATGTTATTACCTGGTACTTCCTGTATATAGCCATGTTATTACCTGGTACTTCCTGTATATAACCATGTTATTACCTGGTACTTCCTGTATATAGCCATGTTATAACCTGGTACTCCCTGTATATAGCCATGTTATAACCTGGTACTCCCTGTATATAGCCATGTTATAACCTGGTACTCCCTGTATATAGCCATGTTATTACCTGGTACTCCCTGTATATAGCCATGTTATTACCTGGTACTCCCTGTATATAGCCATGTTATTACCTGGTACTTCCTGTATATAGCCATGTTATTACCTGGTACTCCCTGTATATAGCCATGTTATAACCTGGTACTCCCTGTATATAGCCATGTTATTACCTGGTACTCCCTGTATATAGCCATGTTATTACCTGGTACTCCCTGTATATAGCCATGTTATTACCTGGTACTCCCTGTATATAACCATGTTATTACCTGGTACTCCCTGTATATAACCATGTTATTACCTGGTACTCCCTGTATATAGCCATGTTATTACCTGGTACTCCCTGTATATAGCCATGTTATTACCTGGTACTCTCTGTATATAGCCATGTTATTACCTGGTACTCCCTGTATATAGCCATGTTATTACCTGGTACTCCCTGTATATAACCATGTTATTACCTGGTACTCCCAGTATATAGCCATGTTATTACCTGGTACTTCCTGTATATAGCCATGTTATTACCTGGTACTCCCTGTATATAGCCATGTTATTACCTGGTACTCCCTGTATATAGCCATGTTATTACCTGGTACTCCCTGTATATAGCCATGTTATTACCTGGTACGTCCTGTATATAGCCATGTTATTACCTGGTACGTCCTGTATATAGCCATGTTATTACCTGGTACTCCCTGTATATAGCCATGTTATTACCTGGTACTCCCTGTATATAGCCATGTTATTACCTGGTACTCCCTGTATATAGCCATGTTATTACCTGGTACTTCCTGTATATAGCCATGTTATTACCTGGTACTCCCTGTATATAGCCATGTTATTACCTGGTACTTCCTGTATATAGCCATGTTATTACCTGGTACTTCCTGTATATAGCCATGTTATTACCTGGTACTTCCTGTATATAGCCATGTTATTACCTGGTACTTCCTGTATATAGCCATGTTATTACCTGGTACTTCCTGTATATAGCCATGTTATTTTTACTCATTATTGTCATTCGCTGTGTATTTATTCCTCATGTGACTTTTTGTATTTTATCTGGAGAAGGAGAAAGCGTTTCACTGCTAGTCTACACAGGTTGTTTACCGAGCATGTGACAGATAAAATGTGAGTGATTTGACACCTCTGTCTTGTTCCCTACCTGATACGTTTATTCCCACAACTGTTCTGTGAAGTTTCATTACTACATTAACCTACATAAAGCATATATATATATATATATATCTGTGAAGTTCCATTCCATTAACCTACATAAAGCCCATATATATCTGTGAAGTTTCAGTTCTACATTAACCTACAAGCCTATATATCTGTGAAGTGTCATTACTACATTAACCTACATAAAGCCTATATATATATATATCTGTGAAGTTCCATTCCATTAACCTACATAAAGCCTATATATATATATATATCTGTGAAGTTCCATTCCATTAACCTACATAAAGCCTATATATAAATATATATCTGTGAGTGAAGTCATATCTCCTGTAGCCACTGTGCATTTAACTGTTCTTTACAGAAGGACCAATATGTTTATATTAAAAAGACAGAATAGAGACGTGGTCATTTATAAAGCAGTAAAACAGAACAGCTAGAAACCAGGCCGATAGATAGATAGATAGATAGATAGATAGATAGATAGATAGATAGATAGATAGATAGATAGATAGATAGATAGATAGATAGATAGATAGATAGATAGATAGATAGATAGATAGATAGATAGATAGATAGATAGATAGATACTGTAGAATAGATAGATACTGTAGAATAGATAGATACTGTAGAATAGATAGATAGATAGATAGATAGATAGATAGATAGATAGATAGATAGATAGATAGATAGATAGATAGATAGATAGATAGATAGATAGATAGATAGATAGATAGATAGATAGATACTGTAGAATAGATAGATACTGTAGAATAGATAGATACTGTAGAATAGATAGATACTGTAGAATAGATAGATAGATAGATAGATAGATAGATAGATAGATAGATAGATAGATAGATAGATAGATAGATAGATAGATAGATACTGTAGAATAGATAGATACTGTAGAATAGATAGATACTGTAGAATAGATAGATACTGTAGAATAGATAGATACTGTAGAATAGATAGATAGATAGATAGATAGATAGATAGATAGATAGATAGATAGATAGATAGATAGATAGATAGATAGATAGATAGATACTGTAGAATAGATAGATACTGTAGAATAGATAGATACTGTAGAATAGATAGATAGATAGATAGATAGATAGATAGATAGATAGATAGATAGATACTGTAGAATAGATAGATAGATAGATACTGTAGAATAGATAGATAGATAGATAGATAGATAGATAGATAGATAGATAGATAGATAGATAGATAGATAGATAGATAGATAGATAGATAGATAGATAGAGATAGATACTGTAGAATAGATAGATACTGTAGAATAGATAGATACTGTAGAATAGATAGATACTGTAGAATAGATAGATAGATAGATAGATAGATAGATAGATAGATAGATAGATAGATAGATAGATAGATAGGATACTGTAGAATAGATAGATATATGATAGATATATGATAGATATATGATAGATAGATAGATAGATAGATAGATAGATAGATAGATAGATAGATAGATAGATAGATAGATAGATAGATAGATAGATAGATACTGTAGAATAGATAGATAGATACTGTAGAATAGATAGATAGATAGATAGATAGATAGATAGATAGATAGATAGATAGATAGATAGATAGATAGATAGATAGATAGATAGATACTGTAGAATAGATAGATACTGTAGAATAGATAGATACTGTAGAATAGATAGATACTGTAGAATAGATAGATACTGTAGAATAGATAGATAGATAGATAGATAGATAGATAGATAGGATACTGTAGAATAGATAGATATATGATAGATATATGATAGATATTAGATAGATAGATAGATAGATAGATAGATAGATAGATAGATAGATAGATAGATAGATAGATAGATAGATAGATAGATAGATAGATAGATAGATAGATAGATACTGTAGAATAGATAGATACTGTAGAATAGATAGATACTGTAGAATAGATAGATAGATAGATAGATAGATAGATAGATAGATAGATAGATAGATAGATACTGTAGAATAGATAGATACTGTAGAATAGATAGATACTGTAGAATAGATAGATACTGTAGAATAGATAGATAGATAGATAGATAGATAGATAGATAGATAGATAGATAGATAGGATACTGTAGAATAGATAGATATATGATAGATATATGATAGATATATGATAGATAGATAGATAGATAGATAGATAGATAGATAGATAGATAGATAGATAGATAGATAGATAGATACTGTAGAATAGATAGATAGATAGATACTGTAGAATAGATAGATAGATAGATAGATAGATAGATAGATAGATAGATAGATACTGTAGAATAGATAGATACTGTAGAATAGATAGATACTGTAGAATAGATAGATACTGTAGAATAGATAGATACTGTAGAATAGATAGATAGATAGATAGATAGATAGGATACTGTAGAATAGATAGATATATGATAGATATATGATAGATATTAGATAGATAGATAGATAGATAGATAGATAGATAGATAGATAGATAGATAGATAGATACTGTAGAATAGATAGATACTGTAGAATAGATAGATACTGTAGAATAGATAGATAGATAGATAGATAGATAGATAGATAGATAGATAGATAGATAGATAGATAGATAGATAGATAGATAGATAGATACTGTAGAATAGATAGATAGATAGATACTGTAGAATAGATAGATAGATAGATAGATAGATAGATAGATAGATAGATAGATAGATAGATAGATAGATAGATAGATAGATAGATAGATAGATAGATAGATGAATAGATAGATACTGTAGAATAGATAGATACTGTAGAATAGATAGATACTGTAGAATAGATAGATACTGTAGAATAGATAGATAGATAGATAGATAGATAGATAGATAGATAGATAGATAGATAGATAGATAGATAGATACTGTAGAATAGATAGATATATGATAGATATATGATAGATATATCTTACTGTGATGTGGATGAAGGTTCATAACAGATGGAAGGAATTTCCCGACGTGGAGATTACCCGGGTGCCCTGTAGCCAAGTGTCCCGGCGAGGGAGGGATCATCCTGGCTGCAGCAGCAGCTCCGAGTCGGTGGGTCTCCATGGCCAACAGTGGAGGGGGAACATGGACAGATCGAGGGGGTCCGAAATCTCGGCCATCCATTCTCCAGTGTAGGGAGGGAGGGAGGGGGGAGGGACGTCCAGAGCTAACACTGTGTCCGGGATAGTGTTCCCAAAGAGCCGCTGAAGGCTAAGCTGCCCATCGACTTCCCTGACCTATAGAAACACGCAGTAAAATCGCTTGACATATACAAATTAATCCACACACCCGTACGTCTCGTCTCTGGCGAGGTCAGTTCATAAGGACTTAAGTAACAGTCGTTTTTTTTTTTTACCCAAGAGCCTCTACCGGAATATACGGAGCTCGGTCCATTAGACGGGCAATGACGCAGTTTGGAAAAACACTTTAAAAACTTAAAATCTACAATCTTTCATAAACGCGCAAATATGAATAACGGTTACGCGGTTGTAGAGACCCTTCATATGAGCCACTGTGTGCTAATAATAATAATTACAATAATATGATCATTGAAAAGGTTTAGCTGACCAAGCTGCGTTTCTTCCACGACTGTCAGGCAGCAGACGGTGAAACCGGTGAAGCCGTCGCTCTTCACCGTTAACGGGGCAGGGAACTGAGCGGTAGTCGGGGAACAGATTGGACGGTCTCTGATCCCAAAAATGAACCAAAAAAAAACCAGCTCAGCCAAACAACAAAAACCCACGTCGTCGTCAAATGGATTCCTTGTATAATATGGATTCCTTGTATAATATGGATTCCTTGTGGAATAGCGTCGATGGCCGAGTTGTTCCGTCAGCCCTGAACCAGCCAGCAGCTCCACCGATGTAAAAACCCAATACACCGTAAATATCACCGGCCCATCAAATATACATGTCAAACTGGTTTAATAAATATATATGTATATAAATAGGGTTGCAGGAGAGCCCGTGTCGTTGATCAGAAGAGTTGAGCGGTGTGTTGGAGCGTCCTGATCCGCAGGTCGTGTTAAAGATCTCCCCGCTGCTGCCTGGAGGACCTGACCCCGGTCCGTTCACACCCAGACGGCTGTTCACACCACTCCTCCGTTACTAAACACTACCTACATCAACATTACATGGCAGCCCTAACTGCCGACTCGGTTTAGTTCGTGTTTATTTAAAACACACACTAAAACAGCGTGATAATAACGTTTAATGTGTGTTTATACCAAATGCAGCCAAGCGAGTAGATCTGGCTGGTCTCGCGTTGTTTTTAATGTAGAATAATGATCTAAAACCGTAGTCTTTAATTACTCTTTTTGGAGGCGATCTGAAACATTTAAATCAGCAAATTAAAACACGGACTTTTCGTGCTGGAAAGGAAGGCTGAATGGTCAAAATCCCTCGTAATTAATTCCAGGTTTCTAGTAGTTGCTTCTTGTTGTGGACTACATACAGTCTGCTTTAGGTGCAGGCTAACAAAACACTATTTCACTGTTAGAAAAATAAGCTAAGGTCTTCTTTAAAAAATAAAATCTATTTTCAGAAGTTATTTTAGTAAACAACGAGCTAAATGTTGGATTGTAACCTTCAGACTGGCAGAGTATCGAGTTGTCTGGTCACACCGCGGATTCTGAGTCGTGGCAGACAGCAGATCTTTTTAAATAAAATAAATCACATTATTTCGACGGTTTCTATCTTTGTATAACGCAGCGATACTAATGTATTGAGAGGCTGTTAGTGGGGCGGTGCGGGGCAGCAGGCCATGCGGCGCAGGGAGAGGCTCAGGCGGCCACGTTTCAAACTTTTCTCGGGTCCATTATTGTGAAAGTAAACTTTAAGCAGTTAAAAACCCCGCTGTTGTTCTCCTGTATCTAACAGCGAACACATCCAACAATACCGATAAAACACAGCTACCCGCCTTTTTAACTGATTCACCTTTAAGATAAAAACATGTTAAAAAAAAAGGGGAAATTTAACAAGGTTTTGCGATATTATGCGACGGGAGTGACAGTTCGGAGAACAAGTGCGCCTCTTACTTGAGAAGGAAACGTGTTTAGAAAGCAGTAAAATCCTTATTCTGGTGTGAATCGATCCATTGGTTCTGTACCGTTATCAGGCTGTTCTGTGGTCCATCTGGGCCGTCCGTAATGAAGGGGGGTGGGGGGGGACAAGGCCCCTCGTCCGACCATTAAAATCCTCCGCAATGAAACGCGCCTTGTTTTTACAAGGACCTCCGCAACACACTCTCTGATTGGCCGAGCGAGGTGTCAGTCACCCGGATGTATACACTTGGTCCAGCGCCAGCTCTAGAAAAACCCAATTATGGCTCAAGGAGTCTGACTGTTTCAAGGGGCCCCCTTGCTTTCAAAACTCAGGGATCAAAACAAGCAGTGGGAATTTTTTTTGGGGGGGGAGTCGGTTTCCAGGCGGCCCTGGTGTTCCTTGATGATAGAAATAGTCTGTGTAGAGAGACTTCAGGACCGCAGCAGAGACTCACACTGCTCTGCAGTCAGGGGGGGGGGGCGACGACGACTCTTGGGCCGTTAAACGCAATCAAATCAAATCAAATGTTATTTATATAGCCCTTCTTACATCAGCTGATATCTCAAAGTGCTGAACAGAAACCCAGCCTAAAACAATAAATGCTGTTATAGTGTGTAGAGGCATTATAAGCAGTGTTATGTCCTTCCCTGTGGCTCAGTCGGTAGAGCATGGTGTTTGCAACGCCAGGGTTGTGGGTTCGATTCCCACGGGGGGCCAGTACAAAAAAAATGCATGCAATGTCTGCATTCACTACTGTAAGTCGCTCTGGATAAGAGCGTCTGCTAAATGACTAAAATGTAAATGTAAAATGTTATGGGTGGTCTGTGTGTTAATGTAACAGCTGTATGACCATGATGCATTATGGCACCTATATGCAAAGGAAGGAGTGTTAGATTATATGTGGATTATGATGCTCATGGCATAAAACACATCCTTTTTAAATCAAACCCTCTCAAAGTTCTAAATAACCCATAACCCATCTCTCACCACCCTAATCCGGTCTCTACCCCACTCAGACTCAACCTAGATGCTGCTAAAATGATTATAGATTAGATTTATTACAGGACAGTTACCTTTAATTAATATTGGACCACAGGACCAGAGTTACCTTTAATTAATATTGGACCACAGGACCAGAGATACCTTTAATTAATATTGGACCACAGGACCAGAGTTACCTTTAATTAATATTGGACCGCAGGACCAGAGATACCTTTAATTAATATTGGACCGCAGGACCAGAGATACCTTTAATGCTTATTGGACCGCAGGACCAGAGATACCTTTAATTAATATTGGACCACAGGACCAGAGATACCTTTAATTCCTATTGGACCACAGGACCAGAGATACCTTTAATTAATATTGGACCACAGGACCAGAGATACCTTTAATTAATATTGGACCACAGGACCAGAGATACCTTTAATGCTTATTGGACCGCAGGACCAAAGATACCTTTAATTAATATTGGACCACAGGACCAGAGATACCTTTAATTAATATTGGACCGCAGGACCAGAGTTACCTTTAATTCCTATTGGACCGCAGGACCAGAGATACCTTTAATTAATATTGGACCACAGGACCAGAGTTACCTTTAATTAATATTGGACCGCAGGACCAGAGATACCTTTAATTAATATTGGACCACAGGACCAGAGTTACCTTTAATTAATATTGGACCACAGGACCAGAATTACATTTAATTAATATTGGACCACAGGACCAGAGTTACCTTTAATTAATATTGGACCACAGGACCAGAGTTGCCTTTAATTAATATTGGACCGCAGGACCAGAGATACCTTTAATTCCTATTGGACCACAGGACCAGAGTTACCTTTAATTAATATTGGACCACAGGACCAGAGTTACCTTTAATTAATATTGGACCACAGGACCAGAATTACATTTAATTAATATTGGACCACAGGAGCAGAGATACCTTTAATTCCTATTGGACCACAGGACCAGAGTTGGATGACATATCTACCATCAACCAATGGTTGTGTTCCCCTGCTCAGAAGTTTTTATGCATCAACCAATGGTTGCGTGCCACGTCATCAACTGTGTCATTGACTGACAGATCTCTATAACGTATGATGTGGTTAGCTGATAGGCAAAATACCTTTCCAGGCGTCGTAAGACCTGGCAGGCGTCAGCAAGGAGGACTGCACCCACTGAGACAGAGGAGGAGGAGGAGGAGGAGGAGAGAGGTCATTTAGAAGAATCCCCATTAACTACTGAACATGCAGCAGCTACTCTTCCTGGGGTCCATTAACTACTGAACATGCAGCAGCTACTCTTCCTGGGGTCCATTAAATACTGAACATGCAGCAGCTACTCTTCCTGGGGTTCATTAACTACTGAACATGCAGCAGCTACTCTTCCTGGGGTCCATTAACTACTGGACATGCAGCAGCTACTCTTCCTGGGGTCCATTAACTACTGAATATACAGCAGCTACTCTTCCTGGGGTTCATTAACTACTGAACATGCAGCAGCTACTCTTCCTGGTGTCAACATGACATGCAGCAGCTACTCTTCCTGGTGTCAACATGACATGCAGCAGCTTCTCTTCCTGGTGTCAACATGACATGCGGCAGCTACTCTTCCTGGTGTCAACATGACATGCAGCAGCTACTCTTCCTGGTGTCAACATGACATGCGGCAGCTTCTCTTCCTGGTGTCAACATGACATGCAGCAGCTACTCTTCCTGGGGTTCATTAACTACTGGACATGCAGCAGCTACTCTTCCTGGTGTCAACATGACATGCAGCAGCTACTCTTCCTGGTGTCAACATGACATGCGGCAGCTTCTCTTCCTGGTGTCAACATGACATGCAGCAGCTACTCTTCCTGGGGTTCATTAACTACTGGACATGCAGCAGCTACTCTTCCTGGTGTCAACATGACATGCCCAGATCATATCTTCTCTGTCTGTACAATAATCAGAAATAGTTTACACAAGGAAGAGGCTACTTTTGCACGTTTCATTGATTTCCAGAAAGCTTTAGAATGTTTTTTTTTTTTTTAAATAGGGATATTTTTTTGCCTATAATTTGTCAAAGACAGGGGGTTGATGGGAAATTTTTATCAAGCAAATCCAGTCTCTTTACAAAGTACCAATTGCTTGTGTGCGCGTTAATGAATATGGTACAGATTGGTTTCCCCCACACCTTCGGGTGTAAAACGAGGAGACGCCTTTTCACTGCGACTTTGTTTGCTTTGTTTATAAATGATTTGGCAAAAGAAATTAAAACAGATAAATATTGGAGTAAGATACGATGATGAAATGCTAAGTTTCCGTTTATATGCTGATTATATTATTCTGATGGCAGAAACTGAACAAGACCTGCAGAACATGTTATTATGTCCAGTCTGTTGGTGTAAAAGATGGAGACTCATGATTAACCAGACTAAAAACACAGATAATGACTTGGTGTAGAAGGTGGAGACTCAGGATTAACCAGATAATGACTTGGTGTAAAAGATGGAGACTCAGGATCAACCAGACTAAAACACAGATAATGACTTGGTGTAGAAGGTGGAGACTCAGGATTAACCAGACTAAAAACACAGATAATGACTTGGTGTAGAAGATGGAGACTCATGATTAACCAGACTAAAACACAGATAGTGACTTGGTGTAGAAGGTGGAGACTCAGGATCAACCAGACTAAAAACACAGATAATGACTTGGTGTAGAAGGTGGAGACTCAGGATCAACCAGACTAAAAACACAAATAATGACTTGGTGTAAAAGATGGAGACTCAGGATTAACCAGACTGTAACGCCCTGGCCATAGAGAGGGGTTTTTGTTCTTTATTTTGGTTAGTAGGCCAGGGTGTTACATTGGGTGGGCGTTCTATGTGCATTTTTCTATGTTGGTTTGTTTCATTGATTTTGGCCGTGTGGCTTCCAATCAGGCACAGCTATAGAGTGTTGTTGCTGATTGGGAGTCACACATAAGGAGCATGTTTTTCCTTTGGGTTTTGTGGGTAATTGTTTCTGTTAGTGTTTTGCACCTGACAGGACTGTTTGGCTGTCGGTTTTTTCTTATTTTTGTATAGTGTTCTTTCTGCTATTAAATATTCAATGATGAACACTAACTCCGCTGCACCTTGGTCTAATTCTGACGACGGCCGTTACACAGACTGAAAACACAGATAATGACTTGGTGTGTAAGGTGGAGACTTGTGATTAACCAGATAATGACTTGGTGTAGAAGATGGAGACTCAGGATTAACCAGACTAAAACACAGATAATGACTTGGTGTACAAGGTGGAGACTTGTGATTAACCAGACTAAAACACAGATAATGACTTGGTGTAGAAGGTGGAGACTCGTGATTAACCAGACTAAAACACAGATAATGCATTTTAGAAAAACAGGTACTAAGAGATGTGTTCTTCAGTTTTGTTTCAGTGAAGACATTCTTGAGTTTACTAGCAATTAAAAATATTTCTGTATTTTTTATTGATGAACATATTACCTTTCTATATGGAACAGCTGACCTGGCTGACTCAGCAAGGGGCGGCAGGTAGCCTAGTGGTTAGAGTGGAGGGGCGGCAGGTAGGCTAGTGGTTAGAGTGGAGGGGCGGCAGGTAGCCTAGTGGTTATAGTGGAGGGGCGGCTGGTAGGCTAGTGGTTAGAGTGGAGGGAAGGCAGGTAGTCTAGTGGTTATAGTGGAGGGAAGGCAGGTAGCCTAGTGGTTAGAGTGGAGGGAAGGCAGGTAGTCTAGTGGTTATAGTGGAGGGGAGGCAGGTAGTCTAGTGGTTAGAGTGGAGGGGCGGCAGGTAGTCTAGTGGTTAGAGTGGAGGGGCATCAGGTAGCCTAGTGGTCATAGTGGAGGGGTGGCAAGTAGCCTAGTGGTTAGAGTGGAGGGGTGGCAGGTAGCCTAGTGGTTATAGTGGAGGGGCGGCAGGTAGCCTAGTGGTTATAGTGGAGGGGCGGCAGGTAGCCTAGTGGTTATAGTGGAGGGGCGGCAGGTAGCCTAGTGGTTATAGTGGAGGGGCGGCAGGTAGCCTAGTGATTATAGTGGAGGGGCGGCAGGTAGCCTAGTGGTTATAGTGGAGGGGCGGCAGGTAGCCTAGTGGTTATAGTGGAGGGGCGGCAGGTAGACTAGTGGTTATAGTGGAGGGCCGGCAGGTAGCCTAGTGGTTAGAGTGGAGGGGCGGCAGGTAGCCTAGTGGTTATAGTGGAGGGGCGGCAGGTAGCCTAGTGGTTAGAGTGGAGGGGCGGCAGGTAGCCTAGTGGTTAGAGTGGAGGGGCGGCAGGTAGTCTAGTGGTTATAGTGGAGGGAAGGCAGGTAGCCTAGTGGTTAGAGTGGAGGGACGGCAGGTAGCCTAGTGGTTAGAGTGGAGGGGCGGCAGGTAGCCTAGTGGTTAGAGTGGAGGGGCGGCAGGTAGCCTGGTGGTTAGAGTGGAGGGAAGGCAGGTAGCCTAGTGGTTAGAGTGGAGGGAAGGCAGGTAGCCTAGTGGTTAGAGTGGAGGGACGGCAGGTAGCCTAGTGGTTAGAGTGGAGGGGCGGCAGGTAGCCTAGTGGTTAGAGTGGAGGGGCGGCAGGTAGACTAGTAGTTAGAGTGGAGGGACGGCAGGTAGCCTAGTGGTTAGAGTGGAGGGGCGGCAGGTAGCCTGGTGGTTAGAGTGGAGGGGTTGACGGACACCAAGCTGACGGACCACCAAGCTGACGGACCACCAAGCTGGAGGACACCAAGCTGACGGACCCAAGCTGACGGACCACCAAGCTGACAGACACCAAGCTGGAGGACACCAAGCTGGAGGACACCAAGCTGACGGACCACCAAGCTGGAGGACACCAAGCTGGAGGACACCAAGCTGACGGATCACTAAGCTGACGGACCACCAAGCTGGAGGACACCAAGCTGGAGGACACCAAGCTGACGGACCACCAAGCTGACGGACACCAAGCTGACGGATCACTAAGCTGACGGACCACCAAGCTGGAGGACACCAAGCTGACGGACACCAAGCTGACGGACACCAAGCTGGCGGACCACCAAGCTGACGGACACCAAGCTGACGGACCACCAAGCTGGAGGACACCAAGCTGACGGACACCAAGCTGGAGGACACCAAGCTGATGGACCACCAAGCTGGCAGACCACCAAGCTGACGGACACCAAGCTGACGGACCACCAAGCTGACGGTCACCAAGCTGGAGGACACCAAGCAGACGGACACCAAGCTGACGGACACCAAGCTGACGGACCACCAAGCTGACGGACCACCAAGCTGACGGACCACCAAGTTGGAGGACACCAAGCTGACGGACACCAAGCTGACGGACCACCAAGCTGACGGACACCAAGCTGGAGGACACCAAGCAGACGGACACCAAGCTGACGGACACCAAGCTGACGGACCACCAAGCTGGAGGACACCAAGCTGACGGACCACCAAGCTGACGGACCACCAAGCTGACGGACACCAAGCTGACGGACCACCAAGCTGATGGACTGTGGCACCTTTTGGGAGCATTGAAAGGCCAGAGATAGCCAGACTAGTAGTTGGGTATTGAAGAAAAGCCTTCAGTGTGTGTTCTTCCAGCAGTACAGGGGCTGAAGGCGCGCCATGAGCGCGGTGAACGGATAAACATGGTTTTTGCACAGCGATGGAATGACGGAGAAAACCTGAGTGCAGTGGGAAGATGTGTGCTGAGGAAGAATGGCGCCAAGTAGAAACCGTATTCTGCAGTCTCTGATGGCACAGAAATCTTACCCCGACGAGAGTGAGTATGAATGCAGAAGATAATTTGGGCCCAGTGGGAGTTATATTTTTGGAGAAAGTGGATCCCTACCTTTGGCTGAACCATTTTTGGCTGTGTAGAAAATAAGTTGGGTACTGTTAAATCTGTGAAGCTAGCTCAACGTGGACAAGCAATGATTTTTTTTGTTTGTTTCTTCCGTCCAGAGGGAGCGAGCACTTCGCGTCACGTGAACAAAGACAAGACCTGTCTTTGCTCTCCGGAGCAGGGCGCCTTTGAAAGAAGTGCTAACTTACTGGGGTGGCGTTCAGTGTTGAGGCGGAGCAAATTAAAGAGAAGATTCCCTGTGTCTGTGACACCCGCCATTTTGTGCAACACAGACCACGGTGGAGAGCATAGTGAAACTAGAAGGCACCGTCTGTCCTTATGAGTTTTGAAGCAGAGTCTTTGCCTGATAAAGTCATGTTAAGATATGTCACTTATCCAACTGAGCGCTTTTGTGCCGAACCCACTAAGGTGTTTCAGATGCCAACCTTATGGTCATGTTGCAGCAGTGTGTAGGAGGGAGATTCATTGATGTGAGAAGTGTGTAGGAGGGCATGGGGACAAAGGAATGTGTTGTATCGGTGGAAAAAAACTGTGTCAAATGTGCAGATGCCCATTTTGCTGGGGGGGGATCAGAAGTACCCAGTGAGAGAGAGAGACAGGTTGCCTAGTGGTTAGAGCATTGGGCCAGTAACCAAAAGGTTGCTAGATCGAATCCCTGTCCTGACAAGGTAAAAAAATCTGTCGTTCTGCCCCTGAACAAGGCAGTTAACCCACTGTTCCCCGGTAGGCCGTCATTGTAAATAAGAATTTGTTCTCAACTGACTTGCCTAGTTAAATAAAATAGGTGGTTAGAGTACAATAGAAGGTATTGTCTGCTGAGGCAGTGAAGACAGTAGAAGATGAACAGTAGGCCTTGGGCAATACAGAGAGATATGAACATGTGCTTCGGTAAGGTTGGCTTCGAACAATTCATTGTCATGGCTATCAACTGTACCGCAGAAATAGAATAGATGTTATGGTAGCAGCTGCAGAGAAGTATTTGAGTGTATAAAGTTTTACTGCAGGAGAGTTGAAAGGTGTGTTGAAGGAACGAGAGTCCTGTCCTCCCAGGCCGTCAGCCTGTTACTGCAGGAGAGTTGAAAGGTGTATTGAAGGAACGAGAGTCCTGTCCTCCCAGGCCGTCAGCCTGTTACTGCAGGAGAGTTGAAAGGTGTATTGAAGGAACGAGAGTCCTGTCCTCCCAGGCCGTCAGCCTGGTCTAGAATCAGTTAGGGTCAAAGTAGTGGAATGATTTGATTTGATTTATTTTTAATGTAATACTGTTATATACACACTACCGTTCAAAAGTTTTTGGGGTCACTTAGAAATGTCCTTGTTTTTGAAAGAGAAGCACATTTTTTTTGTCCATTAAAATAACATGAAATTGATCAGAAATACAGTGTAGACATTGTTAATATTGTAAATGACTATTGTAGCTGGAAATTGCCGTTTGTTTTATGGAATATCTACATAGGCGTACAGAGGCCCATTATCAGCAACCATCACTCCTGTGTTCCAATGGCACGTTGTGTTAGCTAATCCAAGGTTATCATTTTAAAAGGCTAATTGATCATTAGAAAAACCCTTTTGTAATTATGTTAGCACAGCTGAAAACTGTTGTCCTGATTAAAGAAGCAATAAAACTGGCCTTCTTTAGACTAGTTGAGTATCTGGAACATCAGCATTTGTGGCCAGAAACAAAGAACTTTCTTCAGAAACTCGTCAGTCTATTCTCGTTCTGAGAAATGAAGGCTATTCCATGCGAGAAATTGCCAAGAAACTGAAGATCTCGTACAACGCTGTGTACTACTCCCTTCAAAGAACAGAGCAAACTGTCTCTAACCAGAATAGAAAGAGGAGTGGGAGGCCCCGGTGCACAACTGAGCAAGAGGACAAGTATATTAGAGTGTCTAGTTTGAGAAACAGACGCCTCACAAGTCCTCAACTGACAGCTTTATTAAATAGTACCCGCAAAACACCAGTCTCAACGTTAACAGTGAAGAGGCGACTCCGGGATGCTGGCCTTCTAGGCAGAGCTCCTCTGTCCAGTGAAGAGGCGACTCCGGGATGCTGGCCTTCTAGGCAGAGCTCCTCTGTCCAGTGTCTGTGTTCTTTTGCCCATCTTGATCTTTTTATTTTTTTTGGCCAGTCTGAGATATGGCTTTTTCTTTGCAACTCTGCCTAGAAGGCACACAGCAGAGATTCAGACGTGAGACAGCAGAGGAGTCTCTCTGACCAATCAGTGATAATCAAATCAGTCAACCAATCAATTAAGTCACTCTGTAAAATATTAAACAAGTAGTTGATTTCTGTGATGTAATTATCATTGTAATCCTGTAGGGATTAACCTTTCTGTTCCTACCAGTATAATTATCATTGTAATCCTGTAGGAATATATCTCTGTTCCTACCAGAGTAATTATCATTGTAATCCTGTAGGGATTAACCTTTCTGTTCCTACCAGTATAATTATCATTGTAATCCTGTAGGGATTAACCTTTCTGTTCCTACCAGTATAATTATCATTGTAATCCTGTAGGAATATCTCTCTGTTCCTACCAGAGTAATTATCATTGTAATCCTGTAGGGATTAACCTTTCTGTTCCTACCAGTATAATTATCATTGTAATCCTGTAGGGATTAACCTTTCTGTTCCTACCAGTATAATTATCACTGTAATCCTGTAGGAATATCTCTCTGTTCCTACCAGAGTAATTATCATTGTAATCCTGTAGGGATTAACCTTTCTGTTCCTACCAGTATAATTATCATTGTAATCCTGCAGGGATGAACCTTTCTGTTCCTACCAGGGTAATTATCATTGTAATCCTGTAGGGATTAACCTTTCTGTTCCTACCAGTGTAATTATCATTGTAATCCTGTAGGGATTAACCTTTCTGTTCCTACCAGTGTAATTATCATTGTAATCCTGCAGGGATGAACCTTTCTGTTCCTACCAGGGTCATTATCATTGTAATCCTATAGGGATTAACCTTTCTGTTCCCACCAGGGTAATTATCATTGTAATCCTGTAGGGATTAACCTTTCTGTTCCCACCAGGGTAATTATCATTGTAATCCTGTAGGGATTAACCTTTCTGTTCCTACCAGGGTAATTATCATTGTAATCCTGTAGGGATTAACCTTTCTGTTCCTACCAGTGAGAACAGATCAGCATCAGTCAGCACTGCGGACGGACCACTTCCTCCCAAAGCACTTTCACGCTCTCTGCTAACGTTAGCATATTTTTAGAAGCATTGGATTGGTGTAAACATTGGCTGTAGGGAGGTCTGCATCATTTTTAAATCCATGACTAGGAGTGGAGGGTGGAGAATAGGGTGGAGAATGGACATTGCATCCCTGGACATGGAGCTCAGTCCAGTTCACTGTTGGAGAGAGAGAGAGAGACCTCTGCTGGTCACACAGACCAACTGCATGAGTCCTGTATGAGTCCTAATAGAGACTGTATGAGTGTATGAGTCCTGACAGAGTCCTAATAGAGACTGTATGAGTGTATGAGTCCTGACAGAGTCCTAATAGAGACTGTATGAGTGTATGAGTCCTGTATGAGTCCTAATAGAGATTGTATGAGTGTATGAGTCCTGTATGAGTCCTAATAGAGACTGTATGAGTCCTAATAGAGACTGTATGAGTGTATGAGTCCTGTATGAGTCCTAATAGAGACTGTATGAGTGTATGAGTCCTGTATGAGTCATAATAGAGACTGTTTGAGTGTATGAGTCCTGTATGAGTCATAATAGAGACGGTATGAGTGTATGAGTCCAGTATGAGTCCTAATAGAGACTGTATGAGTGTATGAGTCCTGTATGAGTCCTAATAGAGACTGTATGAGTGTATGAGTCCTGTATGAGTCCTAATAGAGACTGTATGAGTGTATGAGTCCAGTATGAGTCCTAATAGAGACTGTATGAGTATATGAGTCCTGTATGAGTCCTAATAGAGACTGTATGAGTGTATGAGTCCTAATAGAGACTGTATGAGTGTATGAGTCCTGTATGAGTCCTAATACCCATAAAACAACTGGTTAGATGGCATTTATGTATTTCCAAAATGTTGGTTTACTTTAATGTAACTGTATGCTAGGTGTTGATAGCAACTGGCTGACTCACTCAGTGCTAACATAACGTTAGCAGGCTGGTAGAGGCTAATGTTAGCAGGCTGGTAGAGGCTAACGTTAGCAGGCTGGTAGGGGCTAACGTTAGCAGGCTGGTAGGGGCTAACGTTAGCAGGCTGGTAGAGGCTAACGTTAGCAGGCTGGTAGGGCTAACATTAGCAGGCTGGTAGGGCTAACGTTAGCAGGCTGGTTGGGGCTAACATTAGCAGGCTGGTTGGGCTAACGTTAGCAGGCTGGTAGGGGATAACGTTAGCAGGCTGGTAGGAGATAACGTTAGCAGGCTGGTAGAGGCTAACGTTAGCAGGCTGGTAGAGGCTAACGTTAGCAGGCTGGTAGAGGCTAACGTTAGCAGGCTGGTAGGGCTAACGTTAGCAGGCTGGTAGGCCTAACGTTAGCAGGCTGGTTGGGGCTAACATTAGCAGGCTGGTTGGGCTAACGTTAGCAGGCTGGTAGGGGATAACGTTAGCAGGCTGGTAGGAGATAACGTTAGCAGGCTGGTAGGAGATAACGTTAGCAGGCTGGTAGGGGCTAACGTTAGCAGGCTGGTAGAGGCTAACGTTAGCAGGCTGGTAGGGCTAACGTTAGCAGGCTGGTTGAGCTAACGTTAGCAGTTGGCTAGCAACCTTGCAAGCTGATTTGTAACAATAAATTCATTAAGTTTTGCTTGCAAGTTGGCTGAAAATGTAATTAAAACCAGTACTCAAATTGTGCAAACAGCTTTGTTTATTTTGAAGTTATTTCTGTTAGTTTACATAATAGAAAAAATAGGCTGGTTTCCTGGGTCCTCCATATAAAATCACATCCTGGTAGCCTAGTGGTTGGAGTGGGGAGGAGGTAGCCTAGTGGTTAGAGTGGGGGGGAGGTAGCCTAGTGGGTAGAGGGGGAGGCAGGTAGCCTAGTGGTTAGAGGGGGGAGGCAGGTAGCCAAGTGGTTAGAGGGGGGAGGCAGGTAGCCTAGTGGTTAGAGTGGGGGAGGCAGGTAGCCTAGTGGTTAGAGGGGGGGGGGCAGGTAGCCTAGTGGTTAGAGGGGGGGAGGCAGGTAGCCTAGTGGTTAGAGGGGGGAGGCAGGTAGCCTAGTGGTTAGAGTGGGGGAGGCAGGTAGCCTTGTGGTTAGAGGGGGGGCAGGTAGCCTAGTGGTTTGAGGGGGGAGGCAGGTAGCCTAGTGGTTAGGGGGGGGGACAGGTAGCCTAGTGGTTAGAGGGAGGGGGGTAGGTAGCAGCAGGTAGCCTGGTGGTTAGAGTGGGGAGGCAGGTAGGCTAGTGGTTAGAGTGGGGGAGGGCAGGTAGCCTAGTGGTTAGAGTGGGGAGGCAGGTAGCCAAGTGGTAAGAGTGGGGGAGGCAGGTAGCCAAGTGGTTAGAGTGGAGGGGAGGCAGGTAGCCAAGTGGTTAGAGTGGAGGGGCGGCAGGTAGCCTAGTGGTTAGAGTGGAGGGGAGGCAGGTAGCCAAGTGGTTAGAGTGGAGGGGCGGCAGGTAGCCTAGTGGTTAGAGTGGAGGGACGGCAGGTAGCCTAGTGGTTAGAGTGGAGGGGAGGCAGGTAGCCAAGTGGTTAGAGTGGAGGGACGGCAGGTAGCCAAGTGGTTAGAGTGTAGAGGAGGCAGGTAGCCAAGTGGTTAGAGTGGAGGGGCGGCAGGTAGCCTAGTGGTTAGAGTGGGGAGGCAGGTAGCCAAGTGGTTAGAGTGGAGGGGCGGCAGGTAGCCTAGTGGTTAGAGTGGGGAGGCAGGTAGCCAAGTGGTTAGAGTGGGGGAGGCAGGTAGCCTAGTGGTTAGAGTGGAGGGGAGGCAGGTAGCCAAGTGGTTAGAGTGGAGGGGCGGCAGGTAGCCTAGTGGTTAGAGTGGAGGGACGGCAGGTAGCCTAGTGGTTAGAGTGGAGGGGAGGCAGGTAGCCAAGTGGTTAGAGTGGAGGGGCGGCAGGTAGCCTAGTGGTTAGAGTGGGGAGGCAGGTAGCCAAGTGGTTAGAGTGGGGGAGGCAGGTAGCCTAGTGGTTAGAGTGGGGAGGCAGGTAGCCAAGTGGTTAGAGTGGGGGAGGCAGGTAGCCAAGTGGTTAGAGGGAGGGGGGACAGGTAGTCTAGTGGTTAGAGGGGGGGCAGGTAGCCTAGTGGTTAGAGGGAGGGGGGACAGGTAGTCTAGTGGTTAGAGGGGGGGGGACAGGCAGCCTAGTGGTTAGAGGGGGGAGGCAGGTAGCCTAGTGGTTAGAGTGGAGGGGGGGGCAGGTAGCCTAGTGGTTAGAGGGAGGGGGGCAGGTAGCCTAGTGGTTAGAGGGAGGGGGGACAGGTAGTCTAGTGGTTAGAGGGGGGGCAGGTAGCCTAGTGGTTAGAGGGAGGGGGGACAGGTAGTCTAGTGGTTAGAGGGGGGAGGCAGGTAGCCTAGTGGTTAGAGGGAGGGGGGCAGGTAGCCTAGTGGTTAGAGGGAGGGGGGACAGGTAGTCTAGTGGTTAGAGGGGGGAGGCAGGTAGCCTAGTGGTTAGAGGGGGGAGGCAGGTAGCCTAGTGGTTAGAGGGGGGGGGGCGGGTAGCCTAGTGGTTAGAGGGAGGGGGGACAGGTAGCCTAGTGGTTAGAGGGAGGGGGGCAGGTAGAAGCAGGTAGCCTGGTGGTTAGAGGGGGGGTTACAAATAAAATACATTTCTGTAATAACCCAAATAATGTTACAAGTGGTTATGTTCCTGCTACCTACCCTTTAATACGGACTGTAACTATAGTAACGTGATGGTTCTGTTCCTGCTACCTACCCTTTAATACGGACTGTAACTATAGTAACGTGATGGTTCTGTTCCTGCTACCTACCCTTTAATACGGACTGTAACTATAGTAACGTGATGGTTCTGTTCATGCTACCTACCCTTTAATACGGACTGTAACTATAGTAACGTGATGGCTCTGTTTCTGCTACCTACCCTTTAATACGGACTGTAACTATAGTAACGTGATGTTCTGTTCCTGCTACCTACCCTTTAATACGGACTGTAACTATAGTAACGTGATGTTCTGTTCCTGCTACCTACCCTTTAATACGGACTGTAACTATAGTAACGTGATGGTTCTGTTCCTGCTACCTACCCTTTAATACGGACTGTAACTATAGTAACGTGATGGTTCTGTTTCTGCTACCTACCCTTTAATACGGACTGTAACTATAGTAACGTGATGGTTCCGTTCCTGCTACCTACCCTTTAATACGGACTGTAACTATAGTAACGTGATGGTTCCGTTCCTGCTACCTACCCTTTAATACGGACTGTAACTATAGTAACGTGATGGTTCTGTTCCTGCTACCTACCCTTTAATACGGACTGTAACTATAGTAACGTGATGGTTCTGTTCCTGCTACCTACCCTTTAATACGGACTGTAACTATAGTACGTGATGGTTCCGTTCCTGCTACCTACCCTTTAATACGGACTGTAACTATAGTAACGTGATGGTTCCGTTCCTGCTACCTACCCTTTAATACGGACTGTAACTATAGTAACGTGATGGTTCCGTTCCTGCTACCTACCCTTTAATACGGACTGTAACTATAGTAACGTGATGGTTCTGTTCCTGCTACCTACCCTTTAATACGGACTGTAACTATAGTAACGTGATGGTTCTGTTCCTGCTACCTACCCTTTAATACGGACTGTAACTATAGTAACGTGATGGTTCCGTTCCTGCTACCTACCCTTTAATACGGACTGTAACTATAGTAACGTGATGGTTCTGTTCCTGCTACCTACCCTTTAATACGGACTGTAACTATAGTAACGTGATGGTTCTGTTCCTGCTACCTACCCTTTAATACGGACTGTAACTATAGTAACGTGATGGTTCTGTTCCTGCTACCTACCCTTTAATACGGACTGTAACTATAGTAACGTGATGGTTCTACCCTACCCCCAGAAGGGTCATATACAGGATTATAACATGTCTGAACAGAACCTAGTACAGACAACACCTGCCTCTCAGGTTCTGGACCCTGGACAGAACAACCTCTCAGACCCTGGACCCTGGACAGAACAACCTCTCAGGCTCTGGACCCTGGACCGAACAACCTCTCAGACCCTGGACAGAACAACCTCTCAGACCCTGGACAGAACAACCTCTCAGACCCTGGACAGAACAACCTCTCAGAACCTGGACAGAACAACCTCTCAGACCCTGGACAGAACAACCTCTCAGAACCTGGACAGAACAACCTCTCAGACCCTGGACAGAACAACCTCTCAGACCCTGGACCCTGGACAGAACAACCTCTCAGACCCTGGACAGAACAACCTCTCAGGCTCTGGACCCTGGACAGAATAACCTCTCAGACCCTGGACCCTGGACAGAACAACCTCTCAGACCCTGGACCCTGGACAGAATAACCTCTCAGACCCTGGACAGAACAACCTCTCAGAAACTGGACAGAACAACCTCTCAGGCTCTGGTCCCTGGACAGAATAACCTCTCAGACCCTGGACCCTGGACAGAACAACCTCTCAGACCCTGGACCCTGGACAGAACAACCTCTCAGACCCTGGACCCTGGACAGAACAACCTCTCAGGCTCTGGACCCTGGACAGAACAACCTCTCAGACCCTGGACCCTGGACAGAACAACCTCTCAGACCCTGGACAGAACAACCTCTCAGGCCCTGGACAGAACAACCTCTCAGACCCTGGACCCTGGACAGAACAACCTCTCAGACCCTGGACAGAACAACCTCTCAGACCCTGGACCCTGGACAGAAACAACCTCTCAGGCCCTGGACCCTGGACAGAACAACCTCTCAGACCCTGGACAGAACAACCTCTCAAACAGGTATATTTACACATTGTATTTTTTTAATGTTTGTCAGTTATACATTTTTTTCATTGAATATTTTTTTTACATTCACAACTTTATATTTACATGAACCCTGAAGAATAAAGACAGACTTTTATCACTAGTAGGTTCCGCATCTCGACCCGCTGTAGAATACTGACGGAAAAGGCAAGGATAATGTAATGCATCATGTCATAGCTGTCACACCGGGCAGAGCAGAAAGCCAATCAGAGGTTCTGTCTCCCCGGGCAGAGCAGAAAGCCAATCAGAGATTCTGTCTCCCCGAGCAGAGCAGAAAGCCAATCAGAGGTTCTGTCTCCCCGAGCAGAGCAGAAAGCCAATCATAGGTTCTGTCTCCCGAGCAGAGCAGAAAGCCAATCAGAGGTTCTGTCTCCCCGAGCAGAGCAGAAAGCCAATCAGAGGTTCTGTCTCCCCGAGCAGAGCAGAAAGCCAATCAGAGATTCTGTCTCCCGAGCAGAGCAGAAAGCCAATCAGAGGTTCTGTTCACGCTGTCTCCCCGAGCAGAGCAGAAAGCCAATCAGAGATTCTGTCTCCCCGAGCAGAGCAGAAAGGCAATCAGAGATTCTGTCTCCCCGAGCAGAGCAGAAAGCTCAGCAGTATAGATGAGGAGGATCAGGAGGTGGACCAGGATAACATCCTGGGGTCAAAGGTTAGAGGTCAGGCTGGAGTTCAGTATCCTGACAGTCTGGAGGGACTCCTCTTCGCTGAGGCCTTTTCTGGGCTCTGTGTGTGTGTGTGTGTGTGTGTGTGTGTGTGTGTGTGTGTGTGTGTGTGTGTGTGTGTGGGTGTGTGTGTGTGTGTGTGTGTGTGTGTGTGTTCAGTACCCTGTGGTGATGTTGGTGTGTGTGTTTGAGGCCGGTGCAGTGAAGCTATAGGCAGCGTAGGCCACAGCTGATCCCAACATCAACCCTGTCATGTACGATACAGTCATTGTGTTACCTGGAGACAGGAGAGGAGAGGAGAGGAGAGAGAGAGAG